>NW_028139645.1:0-54298 GCF_965202585.1 Thalia democratica
AATACCAAGATTAAATAAAACACAACTTATAACTGCTGTGAGTTTGCATATATTTATTAGAATTTTGACCATTTAGGTATTTGTTTTTGGCTAGTTTTTAAGCTGATTCTAACTCAGCTATATTTCCAACGGGTTAGTTGAATATAGAAAATCTTATATAATTAATTAAAACAGCTAAAGCTTTAAACTAATTATTTATACATTATTTCATAACTTGTCAGGTCATATTTTATTAGCATTGATATTCGTTACGTGCTTGGTCTTAAAAACTGCATTACTTGATAGATTTTTTTTCTTCTCGCCAACTGTTATTTCTTTTTATAAACTTAGATTTGATAAAAACTGTCAAAGGTATCATTTCTAACTAGTCTAAATGTATAAGTTATTTTTAATCCAAATACTAACCTAAACTATTTCATTTATCTTTACTTAATATACAGTGTAAATTTGCTAATTCTCAAAATTGAGCAATTTTGACAAATATTGAAATTGTTGAAGTTATTCGTATGAATTTAAAATTAATATGTTACACTTGTTTTTAATTATAGAATGAGCAAAATTTCATTCATTAATTTCATTAAAAAAAATTAAAAACTTTTTTGTTTTAAAATATATAATGCAAATAAAAAGAAACTATACACTTAAAAGAAAAAAAGTACATTATAAACTAACTTAGTTATTTTGTTACGAAGTATCATTAAACAGACTGAAAAGTTATCAGATAACACTAAATTAAATTTAAATTTAATACCCTTTGACTGAGTTTTGTATAAAGAATTTAACAAAGTTTTGATTTTCTTGTGACGTAAATCTTAGAAACCCACAAAACATTAAGTTTTTTATTTCTATTAAATAAAAGCTTCTACTGGCAATTTGTAATTTTTTATCTTTCTCATTTTAAAAGCTGACTTCATCTCAACTTTAATAACATTTTTTTATTTTCAAATCTACAACAACGTTAAAGATGATGCAGTAAAGAATAATTAAACATATCGTGACTATTAACGTGTTATAAAACTTTAAACATTAGTAAAATTTTTGTAACCAATCTTTTTTTTTGCTTTTTTAACAAAAAAATAAAACTTTGGTAAAAAAAGTTAATGAAGGGTTTTAAGTTTAAGTAACCATCACTTAGTTTATTATTTTACTTCTGTAAGAAGAAAATAGTTGAGATTCAAATTTAAGTTTTTGAAATTATGAATTGTATTTATAATAATTTAAAGTTTCTTTTTCCTTCAAAGTAATATGTTTTTTAAATTTCATTAAAGATACTTAGAGTAAGGTCGTTTTAATGGTCAATGGACAACATTTTTTCATAATTAAAATAAAACTTTCAATTAATTCAAACTTCAATTTTGACTTTAATAGCCATTACATCTTAATAAATAATTATAAAAATATTTTGTTGATTTGTTTTTATTAAACCAAAATAATTGTTTAATTTTATATTTTAGTAAAAGTATATTTATGCTTTGCTACTTTTACTTTTAGAAATATTGTAGATATTCATAAAATAATTTTTTCCTCAAGAACTAGTAAGTAAAATTATTTAGATATGAACATATAAACTCAAACAAAAACAATCATTAGAAATTTTCATTTTAGTGACAAAAACATATTTAAAATATCTAAACTATATAAATCATGTTGTTTATATTATTTATTTTTATCCTGTGTTTTGCTTTCGAAAATTAGTTTTGATGTTATAGAGTACAAAAATAGTACCTAAAAGTTATACACTAAAAAGATTTTTACAAAAATACTTCTTAAAGTTCAGGTAGCTACTTATGCTCATGTAGGTTTTATAAACGAATAAAAAAACATTTAATAGTAAGTAGAATATTTTTGCTAAACGTCAATTGTAGCTCAAAAACTTGCATGTGTACTTTTTTTGATTTATCAAATTCAGCAAGTACAATATAACTATATCTAGTATTGATTTTTGAATTGACTATTGTTGTAATGCTTCTATGCGAATTTATTGTTAGAAAAACATAATAATTTTTAAAAAACTAAGTATTTTATTGAAAAAAATTGAAAATGCTAACAACAGTCTTAGTGCTATTTACAAAACTGTCAAAATAAAAATAAAAAGTTAAGTTTGCTAAAAAATACTAAAAACTAAAACAACATACGTGTTCGATAAACGATTCATAATCAGCTCTTTTAAATTTAAAATTTTGTTTGTATAAAACTAGTTAAGTATAAACGTAATGTCTTCGACTTAAGCTTATTGTTCTTGCGTTTAAAAGCATAACGTCACAAAATATTTAATTGTGTTTAAATTTCAAATATTTTTAATGCTAAACATATTTATTACGCTACTACTTTTGTTTAATATTTTTCTAATTTTTTGATTTATGAATTCACCTGTTTCTAATTCAAGTACAAACACATCTTTTAAACTAAAAAAAACTAAAACGCTTAAATTATCTGTTTGACTGAAACACTATCAGTCTAAAAATACCCTAGCCAAATTTTACTAGTTTTTAGTTTATCTAAATAATTTAATAAAAAGTTTAGTGAAGCATTTTATAGTGGGAATTTGTAAACAACGTCAAAACGTGACAAATATTTGCTGAAAATACTTCGTTTAAAAGCTGAAAAGCTTATTTTAAGGACCAATAAAATTATTTTTGTTTGGTTCATCGGAGCCATGGATTTTCATGTGCCGTGAGGCAAGCTCAAGTTAACAAATCACTTTAATCACTTTAATTCACAACCTTTTATTATTTGAAAGGTAAATAAATAAATTTTTTATGTAAGTTACCAACCATTTGTTTTTTGCAGTTCTGTAATTGTTAAAAAAATTTTTCATTAAAACAGTTGTTTAGCTTACTAGTGCTTCTTTTAAAAACTGTATATATAGAACCTTTAGTGTAATAAATAAAAAGCACTAACTTTGTAAGTTAAAAAGAATTATTCATTTAGCCAACAATAATTCTAATTTACTATTTTGTTATTTTGATTGAACAAAGTAGTCGGCTTCTACTTAAAATATTTTGCTAGATACTTGTTGAATCAATTTGTAAATACGTTATGATCAGAAGCTGAGCCTTAAAATTTATTTGTTAAGTAATTTGTACAGCATTTCTTAATAAGATGTTGATATAGTTTAATATAAAAAGTTTTGTAGTGGTTTTCAACAACTGACGTCATAAGTACACAACTTGTTTCTAAGCTTTAAATCGTTTTATTCTTTACACTTTTAACATACAGATAAGTTAAAAAAGTTTTTAAACAACTAATCTAACGGAAATATTCTATAAAATTTTATCTAATGTTAGCGTTATAGTTTACACTTAAGCTATAAATAAAGAGGTAAAATAAATAAAACTAATCTTTTTCTATTTACACCTTTAGAATTTTGACATAAATAGCTAACCTTATGATATTAATAATAGTTTAGAATTTAGAATCCATCAAGATCTCAACCTAGTAAACTGTATGAAACAGGGAAATTTTTTTAAAACAAGCTATATATTATTTGAAGTACTATCAACATTAAAGCACTAGAATATTACCAGAAAAATGGCTAGATAGAAAACTCAAACAACTTAGTATTTGTAAAAAATAGGTATTATAAATTGTTACAAAAATGTTTTTGAATACATACAAACACATGAGTGCATACAAAAATAGTACTTATAATATTTTCTTATTAAAGGACTTCAATATATTCTTGAAATACTTAAAAAAAAAACTATCCTGAGTCAGCCTAGGTTACAGTACTCAAAAATTATTTTAAAAAACAATATAATTCGTAGTATAATAACAATATGATTCGTTTGAAACCATATATTAAACATACTGCAAGGAAATAAAAAATAGAAGAAAGCTAAAAAAAAATTAAACTATCCTAAGTTTAAAAAATCAAAGTAAGTTAAAGGGAGCATGTGTTAAAAAAAATCTAGAAAAAAAAAACCGAGTTACCCAGGGTCTTTCAGAAATTCTAAATTAGAGTGACAGTTTATAAAAACCTACTACTAAATTAATTAAGGTTATTAAAACAAATTTTTTTAGATGTAATTTGAATAAAAATAAATAAACTAAAAATCAAAATACAAATATTTTATTATGTAAACTTTTGACATTTTTATTTACAATAGGCTCAAAAACTATAACTTATTTAACTTAGTTGTGCAACCACTGAACAAAATTTACTCAATTAGTTTTCACTATGAATTTACATTTGAAAAATAAATATTTTTGTTAAAAAATATGAGTTTTATGTTGAGTTATTAAAACCTCAAAAAAAACTTACACTTCAACAATTATTTAATTGTACATTATATATAAAGAAATAAAACATACTTGATTAATGAGAAATATAGTTTATTAAAAGAATGCCTGGTTTGCATGATAATTCAAAAAGATTCGCAATTTTTATAAAAATATTTTATAGTGGATTATAATAATTATAAGACGTTCAGATACAAACTACTACCCGCGTTTTTACAGCAAAATAGCAGATCTTCAGGTGAAATAACAAAACAAAGATCTAAAGCACTTTATATATACAGAGTAGAAAGGTAATTAAAAGTGATTAGTAATACTTTGAGAAGTTTTTTAATGAATAATGTAAGTTAATTAAAGTTTATAATACAACAATGTTTAAATAAAACTGAATTATTTAAAACTCAAAAACTAAGCAGCTGATGCTTAATTTTGTTTAAAGAAACAAAAATAAATAAACGTTTCTTATCTTAATTGGAAGACTTTGGTCTTTACTCAAGTGATTTGACCTATATAAACATTACATGTAAATAAAGTTAGCTAAAACTTGCATTTCTTTTAGAAATATCTAACCTAAGCACTATTTTTTCTATATATTACTAATGAAAAACGCATGTTTAATCTAAATCAAGTACAAAAAATAAAATAATAAACTTAGTTTTGCTGAAACTTGTATAATCTTTAATTACTGCCGAAAAACTGAAAATGCCTTTTTACTAGTCACGCCTTACGGCCCCTTACTTGCCCAACTTGAAAAAATCTGGTCTAAACTTTAAACAAATTCATAAATTAAACTTTATGATTAGAAAAAAGTAGTAATTGAAACAACTGAAAAGTGGTTAGATAACCAAACTAAGCGTTTAACAAAAAAGTAAATTTCTAAGGCTTTCAATTTATGTAATTAAGTTGAAAAGGCGGTAGGTTTAACAGTTTGGAGATATTTGTTAACATGTTACAAACAAAAAAGTTAGATGTCAGTCTTATTGTGAAGAATTTTAATTTTATTTTAATCGAGATTGGATATATTTTTGCATATTTTTCAGCACCTCAAAAATGGCATAAAAGTGCAAAATTTCTATATTTAATCTTACTTATTTTCATTTTGCTTCTAAGGTGCAAACTGAACTTTTACATATTTTTTTTAG
This sequence comes from Thalia democratica, assembly GCF_965202585.1. Lineage (NCBI taxonomy): Eukaryota > Metazoa > Chordata > Thaliacea > Salpida > Salpidae > Thalia > Thalia democratica. The sequence goes on from NW_028139645.1 coordinate 5,382, forward strand.
AATTATTTTCATAACTTTTACTTTATTGATTATTTTCGATATTTTAAATAAATTTTTTGTAGTTTATATTGTTTTTTTTTCACCATTTTAATTAAAACATCGGACAGTTACACTACTTAAAAGTTAATAATTTTAATTGAATCTTAGTAAAGTTAACAAAAGTATGTCAGCCAGGAAATTAACTTTATAAGAAATTTATTTTTGGATTACTTTGTTTCTTTTTTTATTGAATAATAATTTTTACAAAGAATATTAATAATATAACTTTTACTTTAAACACCAGAAGTTTAGATAGAAAAAAGTGTACAAAATAATAAATGTTCTTTTTATAAAACTGTTCTTATATATTAAAAATGTTTATATAAATAGTTTGATAATACGGATTTGTGCGACAGTTTTATCTTTGTAAGCTTTATCTAAAATTTTAACCCAAAAAGCACGTGTATTTTCAATTGTTTTCGTTAAACGTATAAACATTGGTTCAATATTTTACGATGTTTTATTACTATCTAAACTTAAAAAATATAGGAAAATAAACGTCGCATTTTTTTAACGCATTACTTGCTATTTACACTAAAGTCAAATATTTTTTATTTTTGCAAATCTCCTCGTGACGTCATTAATAATTTTACAGTGATAAAATGCTTCATATTTTTCTATTTGAACAAAATGCATATTATCATTACGGTTATAGAAAGTTAAATTGATTCCATTTCATTTTTACACAGCCTGCACAGGCTGTAAAATTAACTGCTTTTATTTTCCATTTAACTCAGAGGTCGGCAGGTCTAAAAGGAGCGTTTTTTAAGTGCTTTAAAAAACATATTTAAAGACAATTTTTTTGAACAAAAAAATTTATGCGGTAGAAAATCCTTTATATAGCACTAAAATTTTATTTTTGTGTTTTCGAAAATATTAGTATATTAAACTAGTTGAATAAAATTTTTAATGTGGCCCGCGGGCCGCAGTTTGCCGACCCCTTTTAACTAAAACTATAATTTCTTGAAGCTAATGTATATAAGTTCGGCAAATGTGCTTTATATATGATGGTAACTTTTAAGTTTTAGAAACATTGTTCCATATTTTTTTATTTGAGTAACTTAAATAACTTAATAAAAAAACAATTAGTGAATATTGAGAATACTTTTATTTAAATTGACATAAAAAGTAAACTAAGTTGCGTTTCCACATTACCATCGTAATTTTATTTCTTTATATAAGGTTGTTAAAAATTGAAAATTTAAAACTTAGTGTAAATCTGCAATTTTAGCAATTTTGAATGCAGTAGAATGATATAGTAATAATTACACTAATAGTCAACTAATATTGCATGTAGACAGATTTATAGTAAGTTTTAATAAAAAAAATTCCGTTTTAATTTTATCAATATAGTTTTCTAACTGTTTGAAATGATAAGTATCGTTTAAAATGAATATTATACTTATGTTAATTAATGTCCCTTTATTTAAAAGAAACTTTATTAGTTCTTACTTAACAATCTTGCGTATTTAATTTTATTTTTAAATATGAATAAAAGGTTTAAAAGTTATTAATTTATAGCTGTTTTACTTTAACTATATTATAAAAACTTAAGACCTTAAGTTAAACTTTCTAAATTTAAATTACGATAATAAACCTTTGTTTAAGTTTTTTACATATTTATTTTAGTGTTTTATTTATAAATATAAAAAAAAACTTTTTTTCTTATAGTAAAGCTTTTTATTCAATTCCTCTAGTGGCGTAATATTCATTTTACAGCAAAAATCCTTAGTAGCATTTTATATAAATAAAAACTACTTAACAGAAATTAACTGGTATCCCTTAGGCTTGGGAAATTTTTACACAGCCTGAGTGGATGTTAAAAAATAAACATGAAAATTTTTTTTAAAGGTTTGCTATTAATAAGTAGGTGTTTTTTTTAATAAAATATTTTAAAAATTAATATGTAAGTTTATGATACAAATTTAATATAATTAAACTTATTTTTTCTTACAAAAAAATTGTAAAATTATAAGTTTAAACATATGTAGGGAATTCGTTGTTTTTGATAAAAATGTTTCTAAATAAAACAATTTTACACTTACTTATTACAACTTATTACAAATATTTGAGTTACAACGTTTTTTAGTTAACAATATTTTCAAAATTTATTCTTTCTAATGTACAGGCCCAAAACAATAATGAAACAAAAATTTTAAATGTGTTTTAAGTACTAATTTTACTTACTTATTCAGAACTAATACAAACTAATAGTTTTAGTTTTAATTGAAAATACCAACCTAGTTTTAGTTTCAGTTTTTATTGATGTTGCGTATTTATTTTTATTGATATTTTTAAAATAAAACGTGTATAAAGTGTTAACATATGAAAAACAAAGTAACCTTTATACATAAAACTTGACGTAATGATTTCACAGTTTAAAAACTAAGATGAGTTTTACTATTTTGTTAAGTGTTAATATATTAAGCTAAAAATACTTTTGAATTTTTGCATTATTTTGCTAAAAGCAGTATGTAAATCACGTACATTTCGGGTATGCACTTTTTAGGTGTTTGTATAATTTTTAAAGTGGGTATTGAAATATTAGTTTACTAACTGATCATTTTATTAAGTTAGTAATAATCTTTTGTTCTATAGATTATACTTTAACTATTTTAGTTATTATTAATTTCAGTTTTATAAAAAGTTAAAATTTATTTCTTTAACCTACTTATATCGAAACATTTACAATTAACTTAAACTTAAAAAAACTATGAAACTTAACTAAGTTTAAACAATTTATAGTTTTGTAGACACATTTTAGTTTTATAAGTGAATTAGTATAATAACAAAAAAAAAATACCAAATAAATAGTTTTAAGTATCATTTAATAAATAAATATTACTATTTTTACAGATTAGCTATATTTATAAATATATGTTTCAATACCTGAAAATATAACATTTTCAACAGACACGAAATAACAACACTTAAAATGTACATAACATTAATTTATTTATCAAAATAAAGTAGATAAAAAAACTCTCAGATGGAGTCAGTTTTATATTTTGTAGTAATTTCAGTTTATGATTTAATCGAACAACTATTTTTTTAGTTATATCTGACAATCACCATACAAATATCAAGAATAGTTCGAAGTTTATAGTTTTCAAATAGATGTTTGTAATAGAATTTATAAAGCATAAAAAACTAAAATTATTTACTTTTTTGACTTTTTAACACAGTTCTTTATTTTATTTTATTTTATTTTTTGACTTATGAAATATGGGTTCAATTCATTTTCAGAAAGGCTTAAAAAATTTAAACTTATTTTACAAGAAAATTGTTCGTTAAATTTTTTCGTTATGCTTAAATTTTTAATAAGTTATAAGCACGAAAATTTATAAAAAGCATAGTAAGCTACATGTTACGTCCTTTTATTTTTTAAGTCATTGTAAGTGTAATAAATAAGGGTAATAATGTATTAAGTAATGAAGAAATTTTTTGAAGAAAACATAAAATTTTTGACTTCAACTTTGATCGTTGTAATTAACATTACAAAAAAAAATGAAACGTTTTACAAAACAAACTATTTTTTTGTAAAGTTTGTAGCTTTAATGAAAATTTCATAAGTCAGTAAAGTTATGTATAATTTTAGGTTTTAATTTTAATCATGAAAGTAGTATTAATTCAAACTTAATTATTCTAAAAATTTAAATATAGCGTTTCCTGTACTGTTTAAGTTAAAAAACATAAAGAAAGGTTTATTTCTCAATTGAAGAAAATTTATGTTAAGTAAGAAACTTAAAATGTCAAATGAAAATGGAATCAAATTAATGATTGAAAATTCTAAGCAACTGAAAGAGAAACTTACAGCATTTGAAGCTCAAAAGGATATGGAGTTTAATTCACTCCAAAATGATATTTGCAAGTTAAAAAGTGAATACACTGAGAAAAGCTTGAGTCTTGAACAAAGGTTGGTTGAATTGAGAAATGATGATTGTACATATGAAAAAAGTCTTGACCTTGACAAAAAATATACTGCAATAGAACAAAAAATTAGTGATCTACAGACATCACTCCTTCTGTTTAAACAAAAAATTTCTACAAAACTTTAAAAGATCCAAACAAAGTTTTTGACCTACGCTGATGCAGTTCGATTGAACAAACCAGCTGAGTTTTTCACAGATATTAGTACAAAATTGAATTTGGTTACCAAATAAACTGAAGCTCAAAGTGATGAAAAATTAAAATAAAAAAGGCACTCAATGTGATTGTATTTAATATTCCAGAATCAGAAAATCCTAAAAGCTCACTTGAAAATTCAAAAAGAGATTTAAATACTATTCAAGAATTTTTGGGAGTGCACAAAATTATTAAATCTGAGTTCAACTCATTGTACAGAATTGGAAAAATTATCAAGAATAGATGCAGACCAATTATAATTAAGCTCAACAATTTGGAAGCTAAGCAGAGACTTTTAAAATTGAGAAGTTTAAAAGTTATTAGCAAAGGAAAAGAAAACGCAGTATATATTAATCCCGATAGAACGGATTCAGAGCTATTGGCTTTAAAAAAAATGCGAGAAGAGTTAAAAATAAAACAACAACTAGCTGATGATAAAAATTTGAGAGTACAATACGTAATAACAAACAACAAAATAGTTAAAAAAATACAGCAGCCCTTTCGTTACACCACCCTGGAACTCTGGAGTTAGTGTTAGTTGTAACAACTTTGTTAAAAACTTTAATACATTTAATATATTTAGTCAATCTGTTAATTCTGATGGTAATAGTAGTGATTTTTTCTTAATAATAGTACTGTTAGTTTTTTAAAAGTTAAGTGTACTGAAGCCTTAAGCACAAGTTTTCTTAATAGGTCAAAGTCTAGTAAAAATTTTCTAATAAAAGTTTCCTATACAAATAATAGATCTATCTTAAACAAAATAAGTTTTGTTGAGTTTGATATGTGCACAAACAACATAGACTTATTTTTCTTTACTGAAACTTGGTTAAATCCTAACATTATCAATTCTATTTTTTTTTCCATCTGGGTATAACGTTATTCGCAATGATAGGTTGAGCAGGTGGAGACGTTGCTGTTTTTGTTAACAATTATTGAAGCTAAAAGTGAATTTATTGCTTTTGACTGTTTTGAATTTATATGCTTTGATTTAATTCTCAACGGATTAAAGTTAAGATTTCTATGTATATATATCCCTCCAAATCTTTCTAAATCTAAAAAATTGTATCAAACATGATTGACTTTAAAAAATATTTTACATCAAAAAATGTTTCTTTCTATATTATTGGTGACTTGAATTTTCCCAGTATTGATCGGAGTATTCCAGGCTCAACTTTTAATGAATGTAATAAAAGTTTTATTAAGTTTTGTTCAGAAAATTATTTAACACAAATTATTGATTAACCTACACATAAAGACGGTGGTATTTTTGATTTATATAAAACGCACGTTATATAAAAGTTCCTGTGACTTTTATTGTCTTTACAGTTGTTAAATTTCATTGGTTCACTAACTAATGGCTGTTGTTCTAATTTTGTTCAAAATAGATTACACACTACTTTTCAAAATAAAGTGCTTTATTGCTTTCCTTAACATAAAGACTAAATTAACTAATTTTAGAATATAAATTATATAACTGTCTTAACCTTCATTATATTGTGACGTATGTGTTGGATATATTTTGTTCAATGAGTCGACAACAATAAAAAATTTAAATCAGTATTTCTTTCTATTAAAGTAAGTGGTTTGTTTATATTATGATTTTTTGTTTTGTTGTGGATTTTAGTTTGCGTTATTTACTTAGAGTCCATATTTACGAATATTGTATAGTTTTATAAAAGTCGGATATAACATTAAGTATTTTACCTATTATTAACTATTAACCTTTATTAACCTATATTAAATATAGTAAATTATTTATTTTAATTTTAATAAAAACAAGTGTACACATACTTTATTCTATGCTTTTATTCTCATATTACAGTAATTTTTTTTTACAGAACACAGTTGAAGTGTATTTATTCGTTAACACACAGAAACATATGTTAGTACAATAAAGGAAGATTACTGTATAACTTGTTTTTATTTATATTCGAGTAAATTTGTTTTACTAAGACCTTTTGTTATCAAACAATTAAATCTAAATTTTTAACAGTTAAAATAAAAATGTTTTATTTTACAAACAAATATGTTTTCTTTTCTATTTTTATACTTTTATATTTTAACGAGTTTTTCATGCTTCAAAAACTTTAAAAACTTTCTATCTGTATGATTCATATATCGTAAATAAGTAAATAAAACATATTAAACTCATAAGTTTCTTATTTTTGTTAGTATTAGTTTTATATAAATGTTTGCATTTTATTACAATTCTAAATAAAACTATATATTATAAATACTCTGTGATAAAGTTATTTTTTACAGATAAAATAATGTATAATGATTAAAGTAAAATGACTTTTTTAGTAACTTTATTTTTATACATACTAGATTAAAGGAACATTTTTTTTAGTTGCATTTAACTTGCTTTAAAATTAATTTATAACTAAACTTAAAGTTTACTAATAAAAATCCTTATGTGTTTAATTAACTTTATTTAAAACAAAACACATGCAAAGTTTTAAAGTTTAAAAATAAAGCTATTTATAAGAAAAATTCGAGAAATTTAAATAAAAACAATCAAAAGTTAATATGCGACAAATGTTTGCCGTGTAAATAATCAGAGATCTTAGTGATATTGATTCGTTACAACCAATAAGTGCTTGTTTATGTTCTTAAATTTTCAAAGAAACCTGCGTATTTTAAGTTGTTACGTCACTAAAAAGCTCAGATGCATATCAAATATTTAAAGTTGTCACAAAAGAGATTACGCAAATAAAAGTTTCGTTAGAAAATTAGTTGCAAAATTGTAATTTAAGCTTAGATAACTTGAGTAATACTGATAATGTAACCGTTATATATGCGATCTAAAATAGTTTTGACCTTGATTTTATAATGAATATGCTTCATTTTTTTTAAAGTTTTATGTTTTTTATTCAAGTTTGAAGTAAAAACTTTACAGTTAGATTAATAAGCTGTTTGTATATTTAAATCATACGTACAATAAAAAAAAGACAGTTTTTTTAATAACTTTAAAATGAATAACTATTTTTTTTTGGGAACGGGTCTAACTTGCACAAAGACAAAATTGCAAAAGATTACTAGATTGCACCAGGGGACTAAATCACACGAAAACGAAATTGCACGAGTGCATAAAATTCCCTGAAGCCAAATTTGCACGAGTTAAATTCTTGCACGAAAGTAAAAAATATATAGAAAAGGTAAAAAAAAAGAGATATTAATAGTAAAAATAAAGATAAAAAACAACTAATAAAAATTATTACAAAAAATCAATCATTAAAAAAGGTTACCGATCGAGGGTAAGGGTTAGGGCTAACAGTTATGATAAAAAAAATTAATAAAAAATTTAAAAAAAATAGGTAAAAAGAGGTACCGACCGAGGATTAGGGGTAACAGTAATAGTAAAAATAGATTTAAAAAATTTAAAAACAATCCGTTTTTTTAGAATTAACAAAAATTAAAAGCCATGAATCTTTGAACATATATTTAGTATATGATAAAAGTTTCAAATTCAATACAAAGTAGTCACATTAATTATTATATTAATTTTAAAATAAGCATGTATCTGAAATTTTTCTTCACTTATTATAGTTAAAATTATTGAAAATCATTTTAAACTAAGTTGTTGCTTATATTTAAAACTTAAAAAATATGTAATTAACTGAGTTAAAATCATCATTAAAAAACTTCTATTCCTAAATAGCAAAAATATATGATATGATTTAGTTATTTTTGTACAACAAAAGCTTAAAAATTTTAGTTTAAGTTTCAGTAATTTTGTCGATTTCTTTAATACGTTACATAAAAAAAAATTATTTGACGTCATTCGTTAAAAGTCACAATTGTAATCATAAACATTTTTTTTTTTAAATGTTTCTCTAAAGGTAAAGTTAGATGTGTAATGGTATTCTAATTTAAAAACTGATTAAAAATCAGTTATTAAGTTTTATGTTACATTAAAAGGAACAGAAAAAATAAATACATTAAATTGTAATAAAAATAAAACGTTAATTCTCAACTGAATTTTTTTTGAATACTGTTTTCACATTAAACACAGCTACTAAGTACTAGACTGCAACTATAATTTATTTTATTTTTGGTTTTTTATGGACATAAGATAGTTTAAGAAGCTGACTAAGATAGTACGAGAAAACACAATATATACATTTTACTTGCAAAATTTGTGTATGTTTATTTTAATCTAATTAAAACTAACAAAATCGAATGTCAATAAATTTTCACATAACAGTTACTTTATAACAATTACAAAAAATATTTTTGAAAGTTGAAATGCAATGTTTAAATGATTATTTGGAATAATATCAAAATAATATTGTTATAATAAAATTTATAGAATATTCTTATGACGTCACCATTTTGAACACTATTTAAACGACATAGTTACTACCACCAAAACTTTATTATAATAAAAAAGTTAATTTGAAGTTAGACAATTATTGTTTTAAAAATGCTATTTGTTTAGTTTGACTTTGAACTTCTTTGACTTTGAACTTCATTAATTAATAATAAAACTAAAAATCATTAAAAATAATTTTAGTGAGAGCAATAAAATTGTTCCATTTAAATTTTTAAACTTTTGTTCGTTAACTTACATCATGAAACGTTTTTAAAACATGAATTAGTAAGTTGTTTTAATAACAGCTTTTAAATTCAAGTTTATATCAATTATCACAACTGTTTAGTTTTTTAAAATTAATAGAAAAGTTTACTTATACTGTGCCAAATTTCAAATTTAGAAAAATTTTAGTTGACTTAAGCAGAATGTTAAAGTCATGATAATTTAAATAAACATTGTATACAATTTAGTTATAAAATATTTATAATAAAAAAACATCAGTACAAAAACAAGCATTACTTTAACCATGGTTTCTAGAAGTGGGCTATATCGCCCCCTGGGGGCGATTATAGTAATTTGGGGGGAGGGGGGCGATAGTTAGTAAGGGGACGAAAGGCTGGGCGATAACTAGTAAGGGGGCGAAAAGGGGGCGATTTTAAAATTTTGGGTTACCATAAAATTTTTACTTTTTATCTTGCTATTTTACTAATCTAACTTGCTATTAAATATTTGACCCTGAGGTAAAAGTTAAACAAAACAGTTTATTGTGTTTATGTAAAATAAAGAGAAAAATATAGTACTTATGGCTTCTACTTTCACGTTAATTACATATATTTTCTTATTTAACAATTACATAGATCATATATGGTCGGAATTCCTCTAACTATTTTTAACCTGAAATATATGTTATTTAGGATCATAAATGGTTTGTAAAAATCTATGTTTTCTATTTTAACTTAAACTCATGATATTTCCAATTGTTTTTTTAAAAGTCATTAAGTTAGATTAAGATATAAAACTATACAGGGTTGCCAATTTACCTAGAAAAACCTGGAATTTGACAATTTAGGCAAAAAAAAAAAATTTATACGGAATTTTAACAATTTCAACATATTAATTAGTAAAATTTCGATTTGACACAAAAAAGCTATCATGTAGATAAAAACATAGATCCCTTCGTGGCAGATCTTTTTGAATTAAACGACTCACAGGAAACCTTCTCAAACTTACAAACTGACCTTGAACTAAAAGTAATTTTTCTAAAGAACGATAAGAAAGCTTTTGGACTCAACAAAAACTAAGGCAAAAGTATCTAATCATTTGAGAGGAATTTAGATTGTTGTTTATAGTTTTTCCTTCTAGCTATGTTGTTGAGAAAGCTTTTAGTTTAATTATCAACATCTTGAGCAAAATATATAATCTAGATACTTGTGAAGGAGATGACTTGAGGCTTTATTTGACTGATTTAAAATCAGATTAGAAAAACTTGCAAGCATTCATGAACTTCATCCTTCGCATTATATTAAAATTCAATAGCAGACATTATATTATGAAGTTTTTTTTATTTATTTGATCTTTTAAAATACTTCTTATTTAACCTGGTTTGTATTGTATTTAGGTAGTATTTTTAATTTAAAAATTATTTTAAGTTATTTAATTCTATATCAGGTTTGCATAATTCCTAATAAATACTAATTACGGTAGACTTACTTTTGAGTTCGCACTTTTTAACCAAAAAAAAAGTGCAAATTTATATTTTCTTAAGTTTACCTTAAATAAAGTCTATTACTAACTAAGTATTAATAAAACAAACAATACAAAATATTTAATAGCTTATATAGATCTTTTTTTTTTTTTATGAATGTTTGTTTTATGTTTCAGTTGATTTCATGTTTATTCATAACGTTATTGCATATAGCATGTTTAAATTTATCATTTTGTAAAAAAAATGGTATCAGTTTTTGAGTTTAAACTTTTTGATTTTGTTCAAAGTGCGAACTGAAGAGGAAGTCTACTGTATTTTTAAAATGGTTTATGTTTTAAATATGTTAATAGCTTTGTTTTGACCTGGTTAATTTTGTAGTTTATATTTGTTGATTTACATTACACTAAAAGTTTTTATAGCATAGTGGTTAAAGTATTTGTTTGAAAGAAACATATTTTTGTTATTACTTGTTTAATCTGTATAAATAAAAAAAAAATTGATAACCATTAAAGTTTTTATTTCAAAAATATTTTTTGGTTTTAAAAAGGTATAGATTTAATGTCTGAAAAGACTTCAAATTTTTCATTTAAAAGATTATTAAACTCAAATTTATTTTTTAACTTGATTTATTATTGTTAGAAAATCTATATATTAAATAATTTTAAACTATTAATACAACTGTTTTTGTTTTATTTTATTTTTAATATATTAGCAATTAGAATATGTTGTTTAATTTAATATTTCAACAATAGCTTTTAGTTTTCACTATTTTCTTCTGGTAAATTATAACAGGCTAATAACTAGAGAAAAAATAAAATTAAACAGTATTAAATAAGCCATCAAAAAGACTGCTACAGTGACAAAACAAAGTTTTAACATAATTAAAAGAATTTTTTAATTGATTACTTTCTGTTCCCAGAACTAACTGTTAAACATTTGATTTTTCGAATTTAAATTAAAAAAAAGTTTAAAATTAAGGTTTAGTTTCCTAAAGGTTATTCCAAGTCAAATACTATTTAATGGTATTCTAATACTAAATATATAATTTAAAATGTTTAAAATTAAACTTTTAATTTTACAACTAACTTGCTTATAATATGTCTTAGCATTGAAATTAAGAATTTTACTGCATTAATAGAAGCTATTGATAAAACCACTTTTCATGAGATAATAAGCCAGTCGGTCAAACTTCCTAAAACTAGATTAGCAATGGTGTTTTAGTATTATTTTATAATGTGTAAAATAATCTGTTCATTCTTTTATAGTTTTTAAATTTCTAGTATTAAATTTTAGAACATGCCTAAATATAAAATAATTTAAGTATTTTGTGCAGCTTAAATAAGTTACTTAGTATCCAATTCTAAAGTCCGAAATTCTTTAAATGAGAGATAGTTATAATGTCAGGTTTCAGTTTAGATTTCAGATGGGTAACGTACTGTCCAGATCCGATCAAATTTTGACCCACTAAGTAACTTGAAAACTACTTGTGCAAAATAAACAAAATTTAGTTTTTTGATGCTTATGATTTTGAGATACACTTTCAATTTGGTTTTCAGTTACTTTAGTATTTCCTAGATCACAATAGTAGTAAATCATTTTATTACAACTATGCTCGAGCTTTTTAATTTTCTCTATGTTATTTTTTTAAATTATGCAGCCTGCAATTACATTTTTTTTAACGAGTTGAAACAAGAAAGTTTTCTATAGTAAATATGAATTGCTGCTACAAAAGTTGTCCACCACAACCCTAAAAGTTTCATTAGTTTTAAAACAGTTCATTTTTAATCAAGATTGATTACTGATTACACAAGGCTTTTTAATGTTTGAGTATTTTTAATACACTTTACTGGGCTTATAAGAAAACAACAGTAACCTTTTTTTCTTAATCCCTGTAAACTACTTTGAACACAGCCGAAAAGTGCGTGCATAAGAAATACCAGACTAAATTACATATCGAACACAATTTATTTGGCTAAAAAGTTAGTACTCAAGAGAAAAACTACTTTTTTAAATCGTGGGGGGCGATTATTTTTTTAAATTTCTGAAAAGGGAGCGATATAGTAAATGAGTTTGGGAAACCCTGCTTTAAACCAAAACTTTAAAAGTAGTTCAAAGATTTCTTTTATGCTTAGCTAATTTAGTTTAGAACAAAGTTTCCGAAGATGCAAAACAAAGTGTATCAGTAAAAAAGATCAGTTGATCAGTTCAAGATGCTGAATGATAACCAACGTAAAATTTGTATACGGCATGTATGCCGTTCAAATAACCAACAATGTACGGCATTAACCATCAACTGTATTCTATATATTTGGTTTGATTATACTCTTGATTTTTGGTGGAAATCTGTGTGTTTTAGGCTGTTACGTCACTAAAAAACTCAGATGCATTTTAAATACTAAAAGTTGTCGCATTTTATATGAACAAGCATTTTAAAGTTGTCGCATTTTATATGAATAAGCATTTTAAAGTTGTCGCATTTTATATGAATAAGCATTTTAAAGTTGTCGCATTTTATATGAATAAGCATTTTAAAGTTGTCGCATTTTATATGAATAAGCATTTTAAAGTTGTCGCATTTTATATGATTAAGCATTTTAAAGTTGTCGCATTTTATATGAATAAGCATTTTTAAAGTTGTCGCATTTTATATGAATAAGCATTTTAAAGTTGTCGCATTTTATATGAATAAGCATTTTAAAGTTGTCGCATTTTATATGAATAAGCATTTTAAAGTTGTTGCATTTTATATGATAAGCATTTTATAGTTGTCGCATTTTATATGAATAAGCATTTTAAAGTTGTCGCATTTTTTATGAATAAGCATTTTAAAGTTGTTGCATTTTATATGAATAGGCATTTTAAAGTTGTCGCATTTTCATTATAATAAGCATTTGAATAATGTCGCATTTTCATGAAAATAAGTATTTTAAAGTTGTCGCAAAATGTATTGTAGCAACAAAAAGTATCTTTCAAAAGATAGTCTAAAATTTAATTAACGATTAGATAACTTCAGTAATATTGAAAGTCTAATCGAAATATAAGCGATCTAGAATAATTTTGGCCTTAGTTTCATTACTAATATGGTTCGTTTTATTTATTATTATGTTAATTATTTATTCACTATATAATATTTTTAAGTTTAAATTAAACTTAGGATTTAAATCAAAAAGAAAACTAAATTCAAGGCATAACTACAACAATTAAAATACTACTTTTAATACTATTTATACCTTTAAGTATAGAGGAAAATGTTCTATTTAGTGTTACAAACTATTGATTATATATATGGTTTTTCGTATTACGTCACTAAGAGTTTTATAAACAATATTCTATTTCTAACTTAAATCAAGGAAAAATAACTTTTTAGATTTAAATTTAATTAAAGGAACATAACTTTTATTTGTTACAGGTTACAACTTCATACAGGTACTTAATGTTCTAACTAAAGAATAATATTTTTTGTTCGAATACTTTTTTCCAAAACTAAAAATAAAGGAGTATTTTAAAACAAATCTTAAACTTAAAATGGTTAATACCAAATTATACATTTCACAATTGATAATAAGTAAAAGTATCAATAATGAAAAAAACTGATGTAAACACGACCCTCGGATCTCAGTCTTCCGAGGGATTATAACAAAGCTATTTGGTTCGTACGATCAAAAGTTTTCGTTATAAAATAATTTTAAGCTATTTTAAATTTTTATTAGAAACATTGTTTATACTATTGGTAATAAAACAAAACAACTACTCATGTAAAAAATTGGATCCATAAGAATAAATGTCTTATCACGTTATACTTTATTTTGTTGATATAAAAATAAATAAACAATTTCATTCTTATTGTTAATTTCGATTTTAATATAAGAAAGTTTTGTTAGCTGAATTAAGCAGCTTAGAAGTTAATCCTAACACCAAAAACCATAGGTTGGTTATATGTGACTTAGCAAATATATAAACCTACTCGAGCTTGTTGTTATGTTTTTTGTATAAATGACGTCACGAGGAAAATTTTAATTAATAATGTTTCAAGTTATAAAACTTTTGAAAAAATATAGGGTACAGCCTTTTTTAAATTTTTTTTTAAATATTTTAGTATATTCACATTTTGATTATTGTTGCACATATTTTTAACTTTTATTTGATGCTTGATAAACTTAAAGAAAATACTTCTACAAATTATTAGTTTTAGATCTAGAGTATAACCTAAGAAATTTTTTTTGCAGTTAAACAATAAATTTTTGATAATTAAGGTAAAACTTATTCTTTACAAATAACAGAAAAAAATATAATAAAATATTACTTGTAACTACATATTGTTTATTGAACGATAAAGTTAACGCTCCAAAAGTTTGCTCTATGGATCTGGTTTCCAAAAAAATCTTTCGGTAATCGAGCAATAATGTAATCAATGACGTTTATTCTCTTAACAAAGTATACACTTGAATAAACTATTATAAAATAACCTAGTTATGTTACGACTAGTTGATTATTATTTGAGTAGATGTACATAGAAATTTAGGCTGTATTAAAATCAGCACATATATTACTTAAAGATTTTTTTTGGATATTTTGCTTATATCAAAAAAATCATTAAACATAATTTTTGAATTTTCTTCTAGTTTAGGTCAAATTTTTAAAGGTAGATATCATAATTGACATTACATAACAAAACTAAACACCTCATTACAGTTGTAGCTATTTAAAGTGAGTTAAAAAGTATAAAATATTTCAAAGTGACAATGTTTTTGTTTGTAGTGTGAAGCTAATTTATTTTATAATATTTCGTAATATTATAGCAAACTGTAAAAGTACAATTTAACAAAGCAAGCAAAAATAAATGTTTTATTCCTTAACATTAAGTCTGATAGATGAACATGATCTTCTTATTTGTTACCTTTTGATGTACCAATAAACAATCGAGTCATTAATTAGTTAGTCTGCTCTCAGAGGAAAAGTTTCTAAGATAAATTAAACGCAGCTATACATAATATATATTATCGCAAAATATTATGAAAGCAATCCATGTTTTTGCTAAAATACTTCCCTGTTTTTTACTTGTATTATAAAACTTTTTATAAAAAGAACTAAAAGCTAATTGTTAATTAGTACTTTCGTGTACAAACAAAACTAAAACATTGTAACTTTAAGATTTTTTAGTGTAAACATAATATACTAATTTCATCAAGCTACCTTGTATTAAATATCAAAAACAGTATACATGTTAATACTAAGTAATCTTGTTTTACCTTTTTTAGGTACAAATTAAAAACTATTTTCGCAGAAATATATATAAAAAATAGAAATAGTGGAGAGCCTTATTCTAAACAGATGATAAAAAATGTTTATTCAACTATTATTTATAATTAATAATGTATTATAATGACGTTTGTTTCTAAAGCTTACAACAAATTACTTCAAAAACTTAGTACAAATTCAATCGACTTAAAAATTAGTTAGACTTATCTATGGGGAAAAGTTTTTAAGCCGAATTAAACTCGACTGTACATAATCTATACTATTTTAAGCAATCTATAATTTTGCTAAAATACTTCCCTGTGTTGTTACTTGTAGTATAAAGCTAAATTATTTACTAGTTTTTCGTAGTATTTTAGAAGGTTATAATAGTTATATTGTAAAATGTAGGCAAAAGTAAATGCTTCATTTACTAACATTAAGTCTGGTTACGAAATTAATCTTATTATTTGTTACCTTTTTGTACACCACTACAATGTTCATAATACTTTTTAATGCCAGGTTACTGACAAGATATGTACAAGAATCCTCGAATCAACTGAAATATAGTACTAATTTATTTAAATAACTGTTAGTATCTTAACAAAAAATAATAATAATGTTAGAAACTCGTTTTAAATATAAACTGAAATAAATACAAAATATGATTAACAAACTATGAAAGACTATGGCAAGTATTAAAGAAATAATAGAATATAATTAAGTTCTATAATTTATAAAGATGATAGACTAATTAGTGTATACAGTTTGATTAATTAAAAATTAGTACCAAAATTAAAAAAAAACAAAGTTTTTGTTTAAAACAATTACCTTTAATGTTTAACATCAAAAGCTTGTGTTTTCGCTTCATTGATTACTTTCTAAAACTCAAATTTAAACTTTTACAATTTTGTTGTTACGTCATATGCATAAAGGCCACAACTTCAAGCTCTGATAAGTTTGTATAAATATAATTAACTTGCATTAGGTGTTAAGTAATTACTACTACTCTAAATTTTGAGGTGATGTACGTCAGCCACTAAATACTATTTTGTTTTGGCTTAAGTTAATTTGGAACGTTAACATTGTGATTTTCTACAAATAGCATAATCTGAACAAAAATAAATTTAGTTTACACCAAAGTTATTTCAAGTTTGTTTTATATGCTTGATTCACGGTTGTTTTACAATTAAGTAACTCGAAAAAAAAATTACTATCTTAGTTTTTATTGTTAACTCTAAATAGTTTTGTTTTTTATTTTGTTTGATTAATAATCTTACATTTATACTACACATTTAAAAAAAATAAGTTCTTTTTTTAATAAACAGTACCTAATGATTAATGAAAGTAAATAATTTTAAACAATATAGCAGACAAACTATGCTTAAATATAAGCTTTCACTTTTTAATTGTGTTCGTTAAAGTTTACAAGTAATTTAAATAATTCGTTTTATCAAATTGAATGTTTTGTAAATGACTGAAAAAAGTGATTAAAAGAATAACACTGTATATACCGATATTTAGTAAAGCTATGTTTATTATCGTTAACAAACTGCTATAAACCCTCAAAAAAAAAGTGTTAAGTTGGCAAATTTTGCAAACATAAAACATAATAACAAGTTAGCAAAAACTTATTTAGTTAACTGACGTTGATTTTTTGGACCACAAAACCTAACTTAACTCAAAATATACTAAAATAACTAAGGTTAAAAAGTTAATGCGGTATATCTAACTAAAATAGTTTAAAAGCTGAATTAAAGTCAGCTAAATTTTTTTTATGTTTCCTAATAAAATTAAATAAAAACATCTAAAGTTATACTGATTGTTAACTTCAATCCAGAAAGGTAAAACAATTCAATTTATTTAAATTCAAATTGTGTTTTTAAAAAAAGGGTAAGTTATAAATGTACATAAAAGTTAAAGACGAATGTTTAATATTTATTAAACTTTTAATAACTAAGGCTACATACAGTTACATATGTGAATTTTGTTCAATATTAAAGTAATTTTGTAACAACTAGAAATACAGGTAAAGAACAATTTAACTTTATAACTGTTAGTAAGCTATTGATATCTATTCAATCAAGCTTAATTAAAAATAAGTTAAAAACAAAATTATTTTTTACCAACCTTTATCAAATTTAGACTAAACTAATAAAGAATTCGTTTCAGCATATAAAAGTAATCGAGCTTAGTATTAAATCGATACAAATTTTAATTGATGTTCCTTTAGTAAAACCTTCGTAATAGTATTTATATTGAATTAATTTGAAATTTTATGCAAACAAACTCATGATGTCATAATCACGTGCAATAATACTAGAATAGTACTTCTTAATTAGTTTCCATAATGAAATAGTATAATAGATGTTTTGTAATATATGTAATGCCTACATTATTTAAAGTTAATTTAAAAAAAAAAGCTGTGCTTAAAGTTATTTGATTAAAGTTTTCAAAAATAAATTGTTTGAAAAAAATAGATTATAAAAAGTTAGTTTTAAGTTTATTTGTTAAGTTACTCATTATTAAAAAATGTCTAAGATTAAAGAGTTTGATAAAATAAACAAATTTAAAAATTAGTTTTTTTATTTTTCAATAAACATTGTACATGGAAAATCAGCGTGACGTACACCACAAACTTGTATATCAAATAAAAGTATATATAAAAAATGGTCAATAGATTTTAACTTCTTGGGTTTGTCAATATTATTTGCAAACCACAACTTTGATTATTATTTTCTTAATATTTTAAACTAAACTGAAAGCTTCAAAAACTGTATTGAGAGCTAAAACGTAATTTAGAAAAAGTAAACGAATATCTGTTGTTAATAATAATTGTGAGTTAATTTAATGTTTTGAAAAGATTGCAGTTAAAGAAGCTTAACTAATTATTTTTAATTGTGAAAAAAAATTGAAAATTTATTTAATAATTGTTTACTTTCCGTGTACGCTGGCTGTGTAGATTCACTTCGGCGAAGTAAGTTGAAAGATTTCTAACTTTAAGCTTTCCAAAAAAACATTTTATATAAATACTGAGAAACAATAGATACAAACTATTTTTAAAAAGTTTGTATCAACAGCACATGAGTATTATTTAACTAATTCGTAAGCAAATAAGTTTTTAATAATATGAACCAGCGTGTTTAAAATGTTATTTAAAAGTATTTAAATTAAACAAAAAGTACATTATAAATTTAAAAAAATAAAATTTTAATATTTAAGAAAATTTAATGAAAAAAATACGCACAAACGCTGCAAACATTCACAATATATTTAAAAAAGTTGCAATTCAAAAAAGTCCTTCAACTCATGAGAACACGTTTTTGTTTTTGTAGAACGGCTTTGAACCGGGCATTAACTTTATAAAAAATAATTAAGTCTTTGTTACCATTTCTACCTTAAGACTGCTATATTGTTATAAGCTTTTTTTATGGTTACAACTTTGGCATGTCTGATTAAAAAACTGTTTTAGTTTTATTGTTTGATTGTTTTAATATTCATAAATAAATGTTTTCTAACTCACAAAAACCGACATTAATAATAATTTTAAGGAAAAACAAATATGCTTATAAAATATTTAAAACTTGTTTACTTTTAATATTGAGTATATAATCTCTCATAATTTATTCATCTTAATTTATTTTTTATTGATCGAAATTTGATTGTCAAGAAAGAAATTTTTACCTTATCACGAAGTAAGATTGATATATGATTGTTTACAAATCTTATGTGTAACTTGTAATATTACTTAAAATACTTAAAAGGTTTTACTAAATTGAAATTTTATTATAAAATCATTTACAAAATAAATGAAATACGCAACATTTTTGCACAGTTTTATTTAAAGTGCGAATTAACAAAATTTAGCAACGTTGCATACTTTTTATACTTATTTCCTTCAATATTTTTTTTATTATTTTTAAATATCTTACTTCTAATTTAAAACAAACTACAATAAGGCTTTAACAGACAAATTTTAACACATATTTTTTTATGTAATAAGTTTTAAAACGTTATTTTATTAAAGCAGAAACAAAAGAAAGCTGCAAATGGTAACACAGATTACAAAAAAAAAGTTTTAAGGTTTTTGTAAAGTTTTGTACAACTTCATTAAATTAACAACAAACTGAATAACAAATACACCGATAAAACAAGTAAAAGTTTGAATACACTTTTAATTGAATAAAACAACTTAAAAAGAATTAAGCTTCAAAATATGTTTTTTCCTGATTTTACACAGTGGTAACTATATTTATACTAAAAATTTCACAAAAAACAATTAGTGTATTAAAGCTCACAGTAGTGATAATTATTAGGTGAAGCAAACTTAATTTGTTATTTAATTTATTGTACTTACTTTGAAGCACTATAAATTTTAACTTTAGTATTCTGTTGTTAAAAAATAACTTTAATTATTGTTTTTTTTTTACTGTCATATGTTTTAAAAAATTTCACAAAAAAAAAATGTTTAATATTTCTTTGAATGAAATGACTAACAAAGTACAACTAAAACTAAAATTGTTATCATTTATTTTTATAGGAGCACCTATCATTCATTTATATCTTGCAAACTAACAATTTCTTTTGCCTAAGACAACAGCATTGAAAGTAAACATTTAAAAATTATTTGAGACTTTTTATTAGTATTGTGCTGTTGTAAGTTTGCTATTTATTTTTTACGATATTTCTTTTTTGATACGACTCAATTTGTGTCTTTAATTTTTTTTTTATTTTACTCCTTATTTAAAATAAATGTAATAATAATATTTTTTAAGTTTTTTGACAAAATTTTTATTGAATTGACTTAAAAGTAAGTATATTTTAAATTAAGTTTTTAAACTTTTAAGCTTTGTTAGAGTTAATTTAAATCACAATATGCACTGATAACTATTTTGAAGATAAATAATAAAACAAATTTAAAATTTATAATTTATCTTAAACTAGTTGCACTTGACAAAACACAAACAGAATTAAATATTTTATATGAATGATAAATTAATTTTGTTCATACATGTTTTATTTCCTTATGTCTTTAGATTCAAGTTGCTCTCCTAATTTTGTCTTCAGGAATAAACACTGTTGATTTATCCTTAAGTAGTTAGTCAAAATTATTTATTAAGTATTATAGATACTAACCTATATTATAAAGACACTACTTTAGCACATCACCTTAAAATATACTGTTTTATTTTTTAATTTAAGTTTTGAAGTTTTTCTTATGTTTTTTGACACTACAAACTTTAATAAAAACATCTTTTTTTACTAAGTTTTAAAGTAGAAGAAAAATAAATGTTAAATAATTTCATACTTTCTATTTAAAACTTGTGATAAATACCTTACATAAATTGATTATATTAATCATATTTTTAAAGACTATGGCTATATTTAGAATATATTTATTTAAAAACATCTTTCACTTTTCCTTTTTATAAGATTGTTTACGGACATTATTTCATTTTAATTATAGAAAATTTATAAGGAAAAAAAATAGTCAAACTTTTTTTTAATTAATTTTTTATGTCAAAACAACATTTACGGCTTGAATCCTGTACAAAACAACTACATTAATTTTGAAGGTGTGGATATCATGTGATTATATTTTCTTTTACAAACATATTGTCGCTTGCTTACGATAGTTTGTGATTATTAAAGTGTTTTAATAATTTATATAGAGTTTTAGTTTTATAAGTTTTTATGTACATTGTTTAGAGAAGTACATAAAAACTTGAAACAGTTTTACTAAAATATTATTATAACTTGTAGTTTGAAAAGTAACTTTTGTTGATTTAAAATCCAATAAAAAAATATGTTGTTAAATGTTTTACTAATTTTAAAATCTACAGTTTTTAGTTTAATCATAAAGTAAGTAATAAAAACGTTTAAAACAATATATTGTAAATTTGAACTAAGTTTTAATCAAACTTTACTTATATTAAGAGATTTTTCTAAACAAAACCTGCTTAAAAGTATGTATATCTTCTAATTTTATGGTTTAATGTGTTATAAGTATTCAAGTTTTTTATATTGTCATTTTTATGTTTAAATTAAAAATTAATTACATCTAAGATTTAAGTTTATATATAAGTTTAGCTGTAATTTAACAAAACAGTAATTTTTATATTTTACCTTTGTTCATCTTACCTACTGTTTCCCTTTTAACTGTTTTAAAATATTATGCATATAAAGTAGTATTTAGTATATATTAACTTAGTATAAAAAGTTTATTTCAATAGTAATTTTGCGTATTGTCAAAAATTTTTGTACTAAAACTTACAACAGGTTTCAAATAAATAATGGTAGACAGCACTCAGTTAAAACTAAACTATATATTATAAGAACAAAATAATTAAAAACTGAGAAAATTTGAGCAAAATAAACTGTTGTTTTGTCTGCTAAAAACACAAAGATTTTCGCAACTAGTATGTTAAACAAATCTTAAATTTTTAAAAAGCAATTTTTTAGGTAACAATTTAAAAAAAAAATTCCAAGCATATAACATTTAATTTAGAAAATTAAAAATTTGTTTTCAATTTTGTTCATTTATACAAAATTAGAACTTGTTTTTTTTTTTACTTTCATTTTAAATAGGTAACTTTTTTTTTGTGTGATAGATTTTAAATACTTTCATTACTTTTAAACTTTAATTTAATCTATAAATGAAGTCAGTTTACTCAGCCATTTGTAAACTTATTTACTTCGTTCAAAATTAATTATTTAACCATCATTAAACATAAATTTTTCAGTTTTAAAAACGTTTCGTATTTTAACTGACTTACATTGTTATTTAAAGATAAACTTTATTGTTCACAAGATTGCTTATATATTTCACTTGAATCATTTATCATGCGAAAACTTTTATTAGTTTTTTAACTCTATCTTAAGTTAAAATAGTGTTTCACGGTTAGATTTGGGTGTTCTTTGATAATAGTCGTTAAATCTTTCATATTATATATTAGTTTTGTACCAAATAATTTATTGCTTGTGCATTTAAAAAAGTTATACAATAAAACAATACAGTTTTATTTTGTCATTCCTACATTCCACGTTTTATTATCAACTTTTTTTTAAATGTACCATATGTTTATTTTGTATACTTCAAAGTTTTTTGAAACATTTTTGATCATTCAATAAAAAGCTGATATTGTTTACTTAGTTTTTATTATATTTTCATACTTTATTAGTTTTTTGTTATTATTATACCTTAATAAGTTATTACAGTAACCAACTTGATATAATTGGTTTAAAAATTATAACTTAGTAAAGTTAAAAATTTTTGTTGAAAATATAACGATATTATATGAAAAAATATTAGTTTTAAGTAAAATAAAATGTTTTGCATGGAATGATTAATAAATAAAATAGACAAAAGTTCTTAAAATAATAACTCTTTTGAACAATTTTATTAGTTTTTTTTCAACTATATAACAAATTAACTAATTTTATAAAAAATTTAGCTAATATTTTAAATAAAAGAATGGTTATTTTAATACTCTCAAATATTAGACCGTTTTATTAAAATACAAATTTTTTTGTTCCATTGAAACACTATAAAAAAAGTAGAAAATAAATTCATTCAGACTTTATTAGTGGTTTGGAGCAAAAACAACGATGAATGTTTTTTTTTAATACCACAATATTGTTTAAACACAATCTCACAAAAATCACAAGTAAACTCATATTGTGTACTAATAAACAATATCTATCACTTTCATTATTATTTTTTAAAAGAAGTTTGATTTTTTAGATGTTAAAGCACATTCATAAAATCAAAGAATTAGTTTACCACTAATAAATAAATGTTTACATATTTAAAAATTTATAATTTCTTATTTGATAACTAAAAAGCAACAACTTTCTGACAAATTATTCATCAGACCAACATTACATAATGTTCTATATACAATGTTTTTTATTTTCGATATGGTCAAGAAAAAAACTGACTTCTTGTGAGAATTATTTTGCAAGAAACTTGTTATACTAATATTAATACTTTAATTACAATTGCTGATTCTAATTTAGCAATAAAGTTCAACTTTTTAGTTTTCATATAAAGTTACATCAAAGTAAAGATTTATGAACCTTTATATTACTATATTATTGTAGTTTTCAACAGATGAAGTCACGAGTATATATTTTGTTTTTAGTTTAAAATCACTACATTTTTTGTGCGAACATTTTTTAAAGCATATTTTTTCATAACTTTTCCTGGTAAAATAAAGTACTACATTTTATCTAATGTAAGACTCATATTTTATACCAAAATAATAAATAAGTTGCTATGATAGTTTAAACTGATCTTTTTATTCACACTTAAACGTTTATTTAATAATTTCAAAAAGTATTAAACAAAAAAAAAGGAATGCAGTTAATAATATAAATTGTCGTAATATACTTGGTTTTGGTTACTGTACAAGTATACAAATAATTTTAAAATTAATATTAAATGTTGTTTATTTCTATAACTTAAAACTATGCAAGATAATTTTAAAATATTTAAACATGAAATAAACGAATTATTTTACTTTTACACACTTAATTTAAACTTACTGTACAATTGGTAGTAGTAACAAAACTTAAAACTTGAAACTTTTTTTTTTTTGTAATAATTTACAATAAGAACTATGATTAAAATATAAAGTACTTATTCTAATTTAATAAGATAAACAAACTTTCTGCAAAAAACAAAATTGTTAGACACCTTGTATCTATCAAAGTAGTGTATCTACAAAATATTCGGAATCGCTACCACAGTAACCTGGTTATTATTAATACTTTTGTATAGCTGTATTAAATACAACTTTTAAATAACTTTGTCACAATACAAGTTTACATTTTATCAATCTTGACTTAATTAATAAAAATAACTGTAGCATTTTGTTGTGTTTTTGATAAAATGACGTCATAAGAAGACTGTACATTGTTTATAACTATTTAATTTTTTTATTATTACTATATTTAAAAGCATTGCATGTGGTAGAACCTGCTTAAAGCTTTACTAAAACCAGTTATTATACATAAAAATGTGGTTATCTTTTTAGTAGAAAAAGCAACATGTTTAAAAATTATAATCTATCTGGTTTTATTTAGTTTACTTATTAGACTGTAATTATATTTTCAGTCCTTTAAAATCTGTTTACTCAAGAATTTATATTTATTCTCATTCTAAACTCAGGTAAAGGCCAAAACGAAACCAAATAGCATATATGTTTACTTCGTTTTTAACTAAGATTTTAAATCTTTACATTATTCAGAATTTATAGGTTAGATATGAGTTATATAGCTGAGTTAAACTCAGCTTTTAAATTGCTATTAAAACATTAACACTTATGTTATATCATTATTTGATTAAATTTATATAAAACAACTGAAGCTCATGGTAGAGGGTTTATAATCATTATGTCATTGGTTGATTTTAATTTCTATTCTTATTATTTATCAAAATAACGTTTAACTTAAGTTCGTAATTTCGACAGTTACAAAAATTAAAAGAAAATAAACATGAAATTGATAAACTACAACTATCAATTTTTTAAAAACTTTATTTAAATTATAAGTAAATATGTGTATTACATAAAAAGCTGGTTAAAGTAAATCGATTACTTATTTTTATAACTTCTAATTAAATTAAAGACATGCAACAACTGTATAGTTTTCTGCTCAAATGTTTCAAACTAAAAGTTTAGACACCATATAAAAACTTGGTGTTTTTTACTTTGTTACTTTAAAGTTCCTTTAATATACAAAATTGTTGTTTATTGTTCAAAAGTTTGTTTATTAACTATATATTTTTTTAAGCATTTATTTTTTTTTGGCAAACAAAATATATTAGTACAATTTAGTTTAGTAGTATTTAAGTAGTTAGGTAGCAGTGTTATACTTAGTAAGATAAGTTTTTTATTCTACAAAGTGTAAAAATAACAGCCTCAATTACAAACTTATTGTTACAACACCATGCTCAAATAAAATTGTGTGAGAGTAAGATTAAATTCTAAAGAAAGTATTATATTGTTTTAAATTTCCCACAAATAAATTGTAAAAATAGTTTGTTATCTAAATAATTCACACTAGTTAATATAATTTGAATAATGAACTATAAAAAAAGTATACCTAGTTGAAAAACAAGCTACTAAAATGAGTTATTGAAAATATAGCTTGAAACAAACAAATTTAAGTTAATTATGTAAACATTTATTTCTTTTCTTTACTAGTACAACGTTTATTATGCAATAGACAGTTTTTTAACTGTTTTATATAAATAAGTAATTTTTTAGAAAACTTTTTTGATTGCTTAAATAACTTGCTATTTTCTTACCTACTTTATATTTAAAGAAGAAGTAAATCATAAAGTTGCAATCTAATATTTAAAAACACATGTTGAATAAGTCTCGGTTAATACAGTAACATAGAAGCATAAAACAATGCATTTTTAGAGTTTTATTTTTTCAAAATAGTTATTCATTGATAGTAAAAGTTATCTGGTATGTTGGAAATATTGATAACAATAATTAATGAAGAGCCAAAAAAAAATTAACAAGTAGAAATATTAAAACTTAGAGAAAGTAATGTTTTTTTTTTTTAGTTACAATGAAGCATTTTCAATGTTTTATTAATTTAAAACGCTACTAACTAAAAAACTTTAAACTAACCTAAACTGTTTTAAAGTTATTGAAAATAAACGAATTTATATTTGACATATTTTTAGAGGTTTTAATATGTATTACATTAATGTTATGTTTAATAACATTTTTTACAAATCAATGTTCTTAAACAAGGTAACATATGTTTCATTTTGACTAAAAATGAATTTAAAGAACTAAGTATTTATCTTTTTTACAGTAACTTTTTTTCTTAATGTATAATTTTAAACTTTTCTTGTATCAACTTATATCGTATAAAATTAGAAGATTATTCTTCTAATTATATATACGAAAAATAAACAATATGTCCTGGAAGTCAATAATTTCCTGGAAAAATCGAATACAAGTCTTTTAGATTACCGAAAGAAATTTTTGTACCCCAGACCAACTATTTTAAGCGCCTCTTTAAGCATTTAATAACCAATTGTTTAAATGAAATATTAAAATTATACTTGTAGCAATTTTTTTAAATATGTAAGACAATAAAATAATACCTTTATACAGTAACCTAAACTTTTTACAAGTACTAAAGAAAAATGCATATTAGTTATGTTAACTGTTCAAAAATATGAAATTTTATATATTCACTTTACCCTCCGACTATAATTCTTTACATCTTTACATGTTAAGTTCCAACTTTAATTGGATACCTGTATTCAAATCACAGATAAACCATGCTTTTTTACCTACTACGGCCAAGAGAGCTAGTAGGTTTTTTACTGCAGGTTTATACTTAGCATAGGACTACCTTGTTGTTTTATATTTTATCTTTCATATATAACACAATTTTCTTATTAAATATATAAAAAATCTGTATGGGATATTTAAATTAAACAGCCGACTCCTACTTTACCAATTAATTATTTTATTAATAATAAAATACAATATATTTAATTCAGGTCAATATAATTTCATGTATGTCGCTGTAAATTACATTTACATTGTAAGCCCAATAACAATTATGTTTTTTGTGTTTAGTTTTTTCCTTAAAGTTTAATTTTTTCATTTTGATTTTTACATTTGCACTAAATCTGCTTCCTAATTCTATATAACTCTGATTCAATCATTACAAACATTCAATATATAATATACATGTTACGCCGAGTTTCTGTGACTTTTATTGCCTTCAGCGTCGTTAAGTTTTATTAAATTTTATTGATTTACTAACTAATGGTTAATGTTTTATTTTTGTTCTAAATAGATTACATAAAAACAAAATTAACGTTCTTGCAATACAAATTGAATAGTTTAGGTGGCCTCATTTACATTGTGACGTAATTATTAGTTGTAACGAATGTATTTTTTTCGTTAGTTAACGACAGTAAATTTTGATTTAGTTATCTTTCCTATTAACGTAAGTTGTTTGTTTATATTATGTTTTGTTGTGTAATTTAGCTTACTTATTTATTTTAGACTTAATAATTACAAATATCATATAGTTTTATAACAGTCGGATTTAATATTAAGTATTTCACCTATTAATAACTATTATCTGTAGAAAATATCTTATTTTAATGAAAACATATATACACCTATTTTATTCTATGCTTCTATTCTCTCATTACAGTAATTATTTTTTTACAGAACCCAGTTGAAGTGTGTTGATTAGTTGACACACAGAAACATATGTTGGTAGAATAAAGGAAGATTACTGTATAATTTGTTTTTATTGAAAACCTTTTATATAAATATAAGTATTAATAAATATTGAAAATGTTCAGAGTACTTTTTACAATTAACTCAATCATATAGATTAAAAAAAAACTTTAAT
Organism: Thalia democratica; assembly: GCF_965202585.1. NCBI lineage: Eukaryota > Metazoa > Chordata > Thaliacea > Salpida > Salpidae > Thalia > Thalia democratica. The sequence continues at coordinate 33,209 of NW_028139645.1, forward strand.
TAATGAATTGGTTTAAAATAATTTGAATATTCACAATTATAAATATAGTTGTACTTGACAACTAAAACAAACACTAGCAATCATTAACAACCATATAAATCTTAAAAACTGATCTATTGGAGTGTACGCCAGTTAAATGCAAGTTTCTTAATTTGAACGGCAGTAAGCCGTAAATAAAATTTAAAGTTTTAAAAAAAAAAAAAACTCTTGTTCAAAATTAAAGTTCAGTTACGTTTTTAGGATTATCTCACATTTTCAATATAGTTTCAAACTTAAAACCAATAAAGTTCACAATTTTATCACTGTAATAACATTCTTTAAGCTATTAAGTTTATTATAAATACAAATTTGGCTTAACTTTATATTATCATAGTTTTATATGGTAAAAATGCAGTAAAGTTTTATAAACATTTGTAAAGTTTATTTAAGTTTATAAGGTTGTTAGCGTTTGACTAATAAATTTGAGTCTTTTTAATTAAAAGGCTTAGGGATATAATATGTCGTTTTAAAATATTTTGAGTTGTATAGACTGTCGATAAAATAAAAATTGTTTTTAGATTAGACACAGATTATCTGAAAGATGAGTGTTGTTGTACGACGTTATGTCGTTCAAATAAACGGTAAAAATGCTAAAATTTTCTTAAAAATTCCAAATAGCTTTTGTATATATGCAGAAGTATGTTTCCTATAGTTTGTGGTGAAGGTTTAAAAGAGTGATTAAAAAGTTATATTGTAGAAGTTTGCAATTGATTTAAGTTTTAAATTAAAAATAAAAATTATCAAATATTAAATATTTCATTATTTTTTACATAATTTTCGTTTTATTAAAAGTCGCAATGATTAGTTATAGATTAAAACTATTTTACACAAAGTAATTACTTACAGTGCTTTAATTTTTCAAATTCACCGTTATGCAAAATAAATTTAAAATTTATTTAAGTAATTTGTATCAAAATTTTTTAATCGCTTTTTAGAAATTTTTATATCCATTTTTTATATTTTTATCTTATTATTTATAATTGTAGTCTCAAAATTAAAAATGAGTTAACTAAACATTATTTCTTAAGTAGAAAAAAAAAATCTCATCTCAAAAAAAAACTTGTGAAACAGTATTTAAACAAAAAAACTATAGAGATTTATGAAATTGTTTTTTATTAGTCTGTCTGTAATAATTTCAACTTTTTAAAGTAATATCTTACTATTAGACAAATATATTTAAAATCTTTCATCGTATACAAGTTGCTAATATAATTTTAACTTTCTTTGAACAACGTGTTTTAAAGTATATATGTATATAAAATTTGAGTTTATAAGGATGTTTTATTGTTGTTAGTATTTTTGAAATTAGCTTCAAAAAATAATTATTAACCATTGATGCTTTTTTGTACTTTTTAGTTAATAAATAAATAATACTTCAACATACTTTGAAAAAAAAAGTCTGTAAGTTTTTTTTATTTTATGTTTGTTATATTGTTTAATTGTAAAACGCTACTTTAATAAATAACTTTTAAAATAATGATTTATATTTTTATTATACCATTTCTAAGTTATGTGAATAATTTACCAAGTTTTAATTCATTTTTTTGGTTTTAAAGATTTTAAAAAATGGTTATTTACAAAATCGCTTAGGCTTAAATCAATACAGTTTTGTTAAAGTATATGTATATATAAGTAAAAGTTTATATATATATATGTTTTAAACTTTTTGCTTTAGTAAAGTTATTAGTCTAATCATTGAGGCTAAAAACTAGTCGATATACTAATAACTTTACCATCGATTTTTATTAAGTAAACTTTTTCAAATGATAAGTGTTGCTAACTTTTTTTTTATTTAAAAGGTATAAAAGTAAAACTCGAATATGTTATCATTTAATTGTATTTACGAATTGTTTTGTTCCAATATTGTTTTAATTTACCTTATACTAGTACTACAAAAAAACTAATTTGCTCGCTAAATTGAGTAAAAATTTTCAGCTAATTACAAAGCTTTTATCACTTTTAAACGACTTAAGACAATTAGTTAAGCATCATTAAACACGTAGTTTTTCAAGTTCGATATTATCAAGGCTTAAATAACTATTTCTAAAATAATTCCGCATTAATAAACTTTAAATTTAACTAAATTTTAGTGTAACTTTAAAAATATAAAATATTAAAAACTAACCTTGTTTAATAAATTATTTTAAATTATAATTTTATTTATTATATTTATATTTATAGTTTTATAATTTACAGTAAACTAAGTAGTAGTCAAACATAAAAGATGTGTGTGCTTTAAATAATAGTTTGTTTTGTTTTATCAATTTAAAGAAAGTTTAGTTAGTATATAGATATTATAACAACATTTCTATGACAAAAGTTATTAATTTCAACACATACAAAATACAGTCATAATGGTGTTTCTAAAATTTTTAAAGTTTTTTTTTCTATAAATATATAAACTTTTTTTTAAATTAACAAGATATCTACTTTACTGCTTATATGTTCTTTTTTTAAATTTCAAATTATTGTTGACTTCAAAACAAAATTGTAAAAACTTATTTTGAGTTTTACAGTTATTTAGTTTTTTTTTTTTTGTTAAAGCTTTCATAAGTTTGTTTATAAAGTTTTCAACAATAACTACAAAATGTACATTAGTAAAAATTTAACTTTTTAGAAATAGAAAAATTTTGCAACTTATTTACACAACTTGCGTAGTAAAAATAATCACAAACGTTAGCAAACAAATCAATAATTAATAACGACAGAAATACAAATGTATGTATTGCAATCAACACGGCATGATTTTTTTAAACAGCACAGAGCCGTTCACAAACTTTATCACAAATCAACAAGTTTTTATAGTCTGTTGAATTCTTAACGTTAACAGTGGTGTATACTTTTTGTTTGTTTAAAAATAAATACAATACTTTGTTTGAGCAAAGCTCTAATAAAAAAAGTTATAGTAACATAAACAATTTTTACTTAACACTTTTTTTTATCTTTTATAAATTGTTGTTCAAAAGAAGAAATCCATTACAGCAATAAATTCATATGTTTATAAAAGGCTATTATATAAACAAATTTAAATAAAGACACCACACCATTTCTTAATTGTAAATAAATGCTTAATTATAAATTGATTTTCCTAAGTAGAATAGAACATAAATGTTAAGTTTCAAATAAGTCACATATAGATAAAGATAAAATCTACCTACTATGAAAACTAGTAAAATTTTTCTAAAAGTTTTATTATTTTATATATTTAAATTTTTTTTTATATGAATAGTTTTATGTTTTGTTTTCATTTTTATAAATAAAGTAAACAAATTGTTAAAAGTGGAAAACTCCCTAGCCTGCTTTTAACTATATCACTTTTAACTATATAGTCTACTTTTAATTAGAAGCAATATCAAAAAACAGCCATTATAGTAAGTATATTTGGTACCTCTCGTATCTTTACGTGTTTTTTCTGTGGACACCATGTGCGTAAATAAGCGAGAGATTACTGTAATGATGAAGAAAATAATGAGCAAAAACATCAACTTTATATTCTAACTAAATGAAAATAGTGTTTAACTTTAAATTTTAAAATTTACAAACTACAAACAAGTTTGTTTTTAATTTTATGATATTTTTTTTTTCAAATAAAAGTTTTGGTATTTTTTTTAATTTTTGTGTAAAATATCTTATTAAACAATACTAGTATGAAAATTTTTGCATACCTATTGTAAGTTAGTTCGGAAGTTATTTTACTCGACTAATGAAGTTAATTTACCCAGTCAATTATAAAGTTTTAATGACAATTTAACAAAAAAAGTCAATTAGTTAAGCATCATTTAAAACACGGTTGGTTATAATGAGATATTGTTAGAACATCAAAAACTAATAACTAAGTTGTACATTTGCACGAGTATAATTTTAGCATTTACTGTTTTATTGTGTTAAAGTTCGATTATTTAGAGTTTTTATACTTTTATTTTAAAACTATAATCAAATGTTAAGGATATTTTATTGTCTCTATAACTACCTCGAAAAAAAATGATAATAGTTAATCTTAAGTTTTTAGAATCTTTGAATGTTTTTCATTTCTAATTTAATTTATTTAAGGTTTTCAACAACTAATTATTAACTCTACTTGATTTTCAATATTAGTTTGAACATAAGTTCAATATCAAAAAATATATAAATTATGTATACTCGAACTAATTTTGTACAGTATTTTACTTATACCTAATTATAGAATACTAAAATATATCTTTTTTATCTAAATATGCTGTTACAGAATTTAAAATACTTTACATTCTAAAAGGTATAGTTGAACACAGCAAATTTATAAATTTAGATTTACATTTTTTTTTACTTATGTTACTACAGGTAGTTAAAGAATTTAGTTTTTTAATTATTATTTTCATGAAGTTGTAACTAAATATTGAAAAATGTGACAAAAGGATTTACTTCTTAAGAAAAAAAATAATTTACTTTTAGCACAATTTTCGTAATTAACATACACACAAAAGTAAGAAACATTTTAACAAATATAAGCAGGTTTATTTACATGATAGGGATTTTATGAAATTATACGTACTATTTTTTAAACGGCACTACGCTTCTTACAAATTTTATCATAAATATAATAATAAATTTGTTATCTGTTGACTTTAAAAATTAAATGCATTTTTAGTACTGTTACTTTCTTTAAAATAGTATTTAGTTTTCTGAAGACTAAGGGAAATAAAACTTGTTTTGCCTCTTTCAATAAACTTTGAAGTTCTAATCAAACTTTAGAGGCAACTTGTAAGTAACTAATATAATAGTATATTCTTGTTTTTGAATTTTTAATGTGTTCGAAAAACGAAATTATTGCTAAATTTTTGTTCTTATCTTAAACAGATTTTGATATATTACATTTAAAATAAAAGCTTATTAATGAAAAATTTTCGTAAAAAATGAACTTAAAAAAAAATACTTAATTTAATGTGCATTATTTAAGAAAGAAAATTTTAAGGACTGCTTGTTTTGTGTTAAATGAAGCGTAACTAATTGTTTTCTTACAACACATAAAACTTGTAAAGCATTTGTTGAAATTTTACACACAGCTAGTAAAAATTATTCGATTAGTCTAATAAAATTTCAAGCAAACTCATTATAAGTGTAAAATAGTGAAAATGTTAAATAAAAAACCTGCAAATGTCCGTGTATTAATACTAATATTAATTAAAGTTGTGTTTTAGTTTTAACTTGGTTTTTGTTATAAACTCATTAGATATCTTGAACGTTATATAGAAAAAAAATTAATAAAAAAAAACTATCTGTTTGCTTACAACACATAAAACTTTAAAAAAAACGTGTTGAAATTTTACACAAAGCTAGTAAAAATTATCCGATTAGTCTTTTAATTTTTAACTGTCAAACAAACTTATTATAAGTATTAACAGTGAAAATATTAAATAAAAACCTGCAGACGTCAGTGTACTAATATTATTATTAATTAAAGTTGAGTTTTAGTTTTAACTTGGTTTTTGTTTTGAATTCAACAGATATCTTGTACGTTATATAGAAAAATATTAAGTTAAAAAAAAAATATATATAAATAAAAAAGCTCATTCAAAAAACAAATTTTTATTTAACATTCTTTTTTTTTCAAAAAGAAAACAAAAACAAAATATTGATGTGAATAAGATTAATGAAAAAGTACTTACTTTAACCTGACTGTATAACTATATTAAGTTTAATGAAGCTCGACTAATAGACTTGTATTGTAATTTTGTTTATATAATTTTTGCATTGCTTGGGAGCTTCACTTTGTAAATCGATTAATTATCAAAAACTAGAAAAACTTGAATCAATTATTCAGAATAAAAGTTTTAGCTAGAATATTTAAAGTTTAACTTCACATTAAAATACAAAAATATTTTAGTTGTATTTTAAACTGATCATTTACCTAATAAAGTATAACCAACTAACTTAAAAATTGTTGACATTATTGAATTATGTATGATGTTTAAAAAATCTAGTCTGTACTTACAATCGCAATACAATACTCCATTAAATCATAAATTTTATAGACTGTATATAACGAGTTTTTGTAATTATTGACAAATAAGAATTACAATTTTTAATTGGATAAGTATTAGCTGCAAATTTATTAATAAATCAAGTTTTTTTGTTAAAAATAATTTAATGTCACTGCTTTCTAAGATTTTTTTTTAACGAAATTTTTAATTTTATAAAAAAGTCTGAAGCTCAATTTAAATTTCAGATAAACTTTATAGTGTTTTTTCTCTTAAATCTTAAATTAAGTGTCCTCTAAGTTTTTTTCAAAAAGTTTTAAACTAAACATTACTTAAACTTTTTATAAATAGTAAAAAATAATAAATAACTAGTTTTAAGTGAAAAAGATACCCACAAACGGTTGTAAACATTTAATAAGTCTTTATAACAGTAGCATTATAAACAGTTATGATTTGTTGTTTTACTTGTTTCATCTTTAATTTTTGAACAGCTGTGAGCTGTGCATTACAAAAATGTTTAAACTTTTGTTGCTATTTTTGTCTTCATTTTGTTATAAGCTTTTATTTGATGATATCAATTTAGAATATTTGTAAATAAGTTTTTTTAGTTTTATCACTTAGTATTTAAAATAAATAAAAGATAAAAGTTATTTAACTCAGCAAACTCGACAACAATATTAGGTTTTAAAAATAACAAACAAACTTGTAATGCTTGTATAGTTTTACACATAAGAAAGTTATTTTCTTTATTTTTTTAATGAATATTGTTCATGCTTAACTTTTTTTATAACCAGATTTATCATTGAACACCAAGATTACGGTAACAATAATTTTAAAACAGTTTTAGTTTACTTAACGACAAAAAACCTCAAATTATTTGGTCCTAGGACCTGTTGCACGAAGAACGGTTATCGATTCGTACACCATGGATAATTTTTAATGTGTTGTCCAGGAGGTTAGAAGTATATAAATATTTCTTGATTGAAACTAATATTAACGTGTATTATACTGTTTGAAAAATTAAAAAAACTCAATGTAAAGACATGTTGTAAATTTTATGTATTTTAAACAATTAGTATCAAAAACTATAAGTATACTATTGGTATCGAATTTTACAGGCTTTTTATTGTTTATTATTAAATTTAACAGTATTTTTAACACATATATTTAGTATGTTGCTTTTGTACTGTAAGGAAATTTTTCTCTTGTTTTGTACAACATTTGCAAGTGAATGAAAAAGAAAGCATTTAACACAACTATTAATGAAAATTTTTTAAATCTTTTTATTAATAAATCTAGCTTATGATTTAGATTCCAATTACACTTCAAAAAATAAAAGTAAAGATACTTTTTTTAATATATTTTTACACAGCTCCATAAGTTTTCAAAAGCTGTTTTTGTTACAACAGAAAATAAAAAAAAGCTGCAGTGTTTTATGCAGGATAGAAAGACATTTTTTAGATTTTTAAAGTTTTGTGCAAAGTTAATAAGTAAAAATAAAGTAAATTCAAAGATAAATATATTAAACAATGAGTAGAACTTTAAATACAGTAAAATTGTTTATTAAATGATAGAAATATAAGATTCTTAAAGTATTTTGGTGCTAGGACCTGATATACCAAAAAAATGTTTCATTTACTGAATTGTAAACCTTTTAACGTCTTGTCCAGAACCGTAATAAAAAAAAAGTAGTAGTGAAGTAACAGTTTAAATTTTGAAACATAACAGTAATGTGCTGATAAAAGAATAACTTTTTTATGATATATCTTTCCGGCCTAGTTAGATAAGAAATTGCCTTTATAGAACATTTTATTTAACATATACTGGTTTTTGTTAAATATGTATTTTGAATTAGTTTTTTTAGGATAAGTTGATCGGAAAGTCAAAAACTGTGTAAAATATTAATAGTTTTTCTAACTAAAACTAAATTTTAAAATGACTTTTTCTTTTTTATTTATTTGCGGCTAAATACCGTTCTAAAAAAAAATGTGTCGCAACCTTCTATGAACAATATTTATGAGAGTTTTTTTCTACCTTTATACTATATTTTGCTTATAATAGGTTTTGGTTATCTAATATAATTTATAAGATAGAAATGAATATTAATAAATTTGTTTAAATTTGCATTAATGAAATTACAAACATAAAGATTTTCATAAATGTTAACAATTTAGTAATAAAGTTATTTTTTATGTGTTGTTGGTAAGTAAGTATAAAAAATTTGAAACAATATAAACTTAAATAGTTTAATGTAAGAAAATTTCGAAATTTTAAAAATATTTTGTTTTATTGTAAAGTAATTTATAAAAAACTTCAAAGCAATATTTAATAGAACTACACTCATTATTGAAAAAAAAATTCAACTTATAATAAAAGATATGTTTAATCAAAGTTTGTTTCAAAACATTTTTTTATATATAAATTTAATAGTTTAATTTGTTATAAAATTTTAAACTGTTAATGTTTTTTTTTTAATTTTTAATTCATTCAAATGAAAATTTTATTGCATTTAAGAAGCCTGTTTATCTGTATATTCAATAAACATTAAATTATCATATATTATTTATCAAACAATATTTATCTACGTTTTATTTTACCTTTAAGCTTTTACTTCTCTTTTAATGCTTTCATTACATTTTGTAGTTAAAGTAGTGTTAAGCATGTATTTATTGTTCACAAAAAGTTTAATTTAATACTTCATTTTAATATTGTTTGTAGAATTTATACTAAAAGTTAAGAAAAATGAAATTAAAAGTTTAGTTGAAAACTTTTTGGTTGAATTGAACTCAGATATATGAGCAAAAAATTATTTTATATCTAAGAAACTTGAGTAGATAACAGTTTGAAAACTTTTTTAATAAAGGTTGTGCACTACTGATTTTACTAGTTATAATTAAGTTTTAAAAAATAGGTACTTGAATGTAACCTTAAAATTTTAAAACGCTTATTGTTAAAACAAAATTCTTCAAAACAACACATTAAAGAACATACGTATTAAATTAGATAATTTAGAAATGTTTATTATTTTTCTTACTTTCTTTTCTACAGAATGAAAACTTGTATTTTGTTTTCTTTTTTTATATTCTAAGTTAGTTTTTTTACTCTTTAACTATTTTTAAGCTTTTTTTTTTCAAAAGTCTTTAATTTGTTCGACTAATGAAGTAAGTCTACTTTAATGACTTTCTACATTCCAAGTCGATTAGTCAAGTATCATTTAACACTATTTAGCCAGTTCTAAAAACGTATTCTAATTAAACTGAGTAACATTGTTACCTTATAAAAGTTTTAGTAATATAGTTTTTTATTTTAAAAAACGAGTTCTTAAATCTTGTCCTCAAAAATCTTAAACATCGTTTAAACAATGAATTTTTATTATATTTCAAACTAACCTAATAGTGCGTTGTTATAAGTATGTTTTACATTACATAATAATTTTGTAACAAGTAAAATCTTTTAAATATAAAACTTAATACACCATAATAAAAAGTACTACAATTTCTTTAAATTATCTAAGAATTTAGTTTTTAATAAGTAAATATCTTTTAATTTACCATTTGTTTATTTTGTAGAATTTTAATCATTTTGAAACATTCTAAATTATCGATAAACAAATCGATATTATTTATTAGCATTCAAACAAATATTTTATAACATTTTTTAGTTTTTATCAATGTTAAGCCTAAACAAACTAAGTATTTAGTTAATAATGACTGATAAAAAGTCGGAACGTCGTCTGTGAACAAATTTTAAACTTAGAATGCGTTTCTCTTTAAATTAGTACTTTAATAAGAATAAAAAATATACAGTTGTGATTTTAGCAATAGACAATAACTATTGGTTTGCTTAACAGAATTTGAAATATAGAAAATATAGTTCAAAACATTTACGAAATAAACACCTGTTAAGTCGAAAAATACGTTTAAAACTCATATGATACTTCAATAGATATTTTCACTAGACTTATTCTATAAGTGATCAAAAAATGTTTTTTTTTTGTACTGGTTTTGTACTACCAATAAAAAACTGTTTACTTAAAGTAATTAACAGTGGTTTTAAAAATTTACCAACATGCATTAAAAATTTGAAATTTATATAGCAATTATAACGAAAACTAACTTTAAACCACTTTTCTGGAAATAATATTCAGTTGTCTTATTATTAATAACTATAATTACAAATATCTTAAATAAACACTATTTCTTGAGTAAAAAAATTCTAATCAAAAATTAAAAAAATAAATTTTGTAACAGTACTTTTTCAACAGATTTGGATATAAAATGTGTGATGTTAATTTATCAACTTATAATTTTGCTTTCTAATATTTTAAAATAGAATGAATTCAACTTAAGTATAGTAAAAAAAAAATATTATAACTACTTTATGCCTATTTCTGATTTCATCTTTATACTTCTGTTAAGATGTCAGAAAAAAATTTGCATGCAATAAATAAGCAACGTATGCAAAATTGTTTCAAACTGCTTATTTTCACTAGTTTGTAAGTTTTTTCTTTACTTTTTATGCATTATTATTTAAGTATTTTTACAACGAACAATTTTTGTAGACTGTATCAATATTTTCATAAACAAAAAAAATAAAATGACTGAAATGTCTTTTGTTTTAGATATAGTAACGTACAGCTCTTGATTATTAATTCATTCAAATTAAAAGTAAGTTGTTCAATTTCTTACATAACTTTTTATACAATATCTTATTGATAAGTAAGTTAAAGGTTTAGCTTAAATAAGTATTAAGATATTTATTTTTTAACCTGGATAACGTTATTTTGTGCGGCGTAAGTGCCGTTTAAATTAAAAGACAATATCATCACATTGAAGTATTTAAAAAACTTTTAAAATATGCTGAAATATGTTTGTCTTAGTTTGTGGTGTTTGATTAAATGAGATTAGTAATAAACAATAAAAAAAGTTTTTTGAATAAAATAAACGGTCAAAAAAAGACTTGTATTAAATATTGTAACTCATATTTAGTCTAATACCAGAAAACTGGATCTATTGTTTGTAATTAAGGATTTTGTAAAATTATTAGACAAATGGAAATTATGTTTTATTTTTAGTAAAATAATTAAAAAAAACAAAACTAGTGTGTTTTCAATTTTAATCTAAATTTAAAAAAAATGTTTTTTTTTAATCATTTCAAAGTAAAGTATGTTGTTAAATAATTCTGTTTCTAAACTTTCTTCATACATAGCATTAATTTATTTAGAACTAACTTTAGGCTAATGACTTATAGTCAACTTTTACTATGTTTTTATGAAAACATTAGATTAATTAGTATTTTTATGACTATCTTTAGACAAAGCAAATAAAATGTATGTTTAAAAGAAATGCTTTGAAACCTATTATAAGTAAACGAAATTCACTAATCTAAATTTTATATAACCTTTAAATATAATTTCTTTACAGTTATATTCCATCGAAGTTTTTTAAAATTTACTAAAAACTGTAAATAAATACTAAAAAAAAATTACAGTATTGGTTTGTACAACATCTACAGCAAAAATCATGTATTTTGAATATCTACAAATTATAAAATGTTGTTGTTTTGTTACTTAATTTAAACATCTATTATTAGTAGTTTTACTACTTTTTTATTAACCATATATCTACTTTTGAGCCTTTAGACATGTTTATTAAAATAAAACACTTTTTTAAACAAAGCGATACTACAAACTTAGATATACATCTTCTAAAATAAGTAACTACAGGTTGTTTTTTTAATTAAACTATTTGGCTTTCTTTCATAAAACTGCGAACTAAATATTTAAAAGCATGACAGAAAAATCTTACTTCATAAATATAAAAAAGTTTTAAAAACATACCGATAAACGTTAGCAAACATTTTAATATATATATTTATAAGCAGTTTTGTTTTCTCATACAGCTTACAAAATTGATTATTATTAGATTTTAAACGACAAGCGTCGCTCTCAGACTATATGTATATATTCTTCTGACATACTGACTTCTTTAAACTAATGAAATGTTTTTAATCGTAAGTTTAATAAAACATTTTTTTACTTAATAATTTTTTTGTTTAAGGATGTAAATATAAACACAACAATTTAAAACAAAATACACAAAGGTGAAAAAGATAAGCAAAACATATTTATAAACATACTTATAACTGCGTAATCAGTTTAGTTATATTTACTTCTATTGAAGAAATAAATTAAAAAATAGGCAAAAAATTTGTCTAAGCTGCATGGATAATATGCTTGGCGCCATGCCATTAAAAAATGTATTTATTAAAATTAAAAATCGTTAGAATCCGATACTGATATATAAATTTAACTGTTTAAGAGTATTTGTGGCTTTGTCACTTACTAAATTTGTATTCAAATGCACTACTATTTATTTTTAAAATGTTATTTTACATTTGTCTAAATTTCTTATATGTTTTTTTAATTTTACAAAATCAAGTCTTAAAACTTTAATACTGTGCTAGCAGGCTAAAAAATGTTTAATAACAGTTTAGAAAGAATAAAAAGCATACAGTTCTAATTTTAACTATAAACAATAACTATTTCTATGCTTTTACATAGTTAAAAGTATAGAAAATATAATTCAAATAGTTTACAAAGTAAACACCTGTTAAGTCGAAAAATAAATTTAAAACTCATATGATACTTTACATTGATATGATATGATACATTAGATATTTTCACTAGACTTATTCTATAAGTAATCAAAAAATTTTAAAGACTTGTTTTTATACTGTTTAATTTATTAAAATAGCTATTTTACTTATACAATTTAATACTTAGTATGATTTTTAGTAGTAAGTAAAGTTATTGATATTCAAAAGATCATGTTTTGTAGTTTAAATACATTTATGTATGAATCATTTTAAATGTTTCGTTGCACTTTAAACTTTTGAAAAATATTCTTATTTGTTACAAGAAAAAAGGTCTTGTGATTAACTTCAGTAATTATAAAAGTTCAATTAAAGTTTAAAAACATGTTAATGTTTAATAATTCAGTGAAAGGTCTTTAAATTATTTAACCCAAACAATTAGCAAAATTGCAAGTAAAATATTAAGTACCTCGTTATATAAAGTAAGTAAGAATGAAAAACGAACTATCAAAACTAGCAACTCGCTAAACTGTTGTAAGCAAACATTCTTTCTTTTCGTTTATGAGAACATCACAACTAACAGAAAAAAAAAGGTTTTTTTAAATTAAAGTATATACTTATTAGCCTTGTCAGACTTATTAGATTTATATTTATGTTTTATGTAACAGGAGATTTGAACATTTTTATTCTCAAAACTTACTTAGATTCAAAACAATACTATTATTTAATTCTATTGTAGAAAGGAATCTTTTTGTATTTAAACACAATCATGTAACTTTTGTTAAGTTTATATTACTTCTGCATTAAAAATACAAAAATAATTTATTGAGCTGTTAAAGTTTGTGTTAAAAAAAAACTAAAAGCTTGTACTCGGAGAAAATAAAATTTAATTAAAGAATATTTTTTAGTTTCTCAAACTAGATACATATACTTTTTAACTCAATCAGTTAATTAGTTTGATACAAAAACAATTAATCACAAAGATACTGAAGTCTGTGTTTGATTTAAAAATATATTTTAATTTTTAATAATTTTATTTATAAGTTTTACACGTTTTAAAATAACTTTTTAGTTTGTGTTTATTATCTATTAAATAAATCAATCAATATATTTCACTACTAAAATGATGATTTTTAACTTCAGACAATATTAAGTTCATAAATAATAACAGTTTTAAATTTTGCAACTAAATGCCATTCAAAAAAGTAAAAATCTGCGTAAATAATGATTATTTATTAAAGGTGTGTCTTATGTTTGTTTATAATACTATTTTTAACAAACAGTTGTGGTGATTAGTTGTCAGAAAGTTTATAAAACATTTTTATTTTATTTTAACTGCTGGTTAAAAAGAAAAGCTAAAACTTATTATTAATACTAGTATCGAATTTACTATTTAATGAGTGTTATTTCAAAGTTAAAACTACTAAAAAGAATTCATAACATTAAAATGTAGTTAAATTTATTTTAGCAAAAAATTTTATAAGTTATTTTATATTTTTTTTTTAAATATTTCAAAATTTATAAGTTGAAATTATCTTAAAAAAATGCTTGATATTTATTTTGAATTTTTTGACTCATTTTTCAGTCAAACTTTATAATTTCAAAATTTACTGTTATTTTTATGAAGCATGTATATATATTTCGAATAAATTTTAGTTTTATGTAACACATGGTTAAATACTTTCAACTTATAGTTCATTTAGAAATATTAAAAAAAAATTTTATTAAAATATTAACCAAACGCAACTATAATTTTGATATTTTGTATTACGTTATGAGAACGTTTTAAAACGTTTTTTTTACAACTAAAACTAATCTTTTTAACGTTAAAAAATATACTTCTAATTTTTACAATTAACGTTTTCATAGAGTTTTCAATGTTTTTATTTAATTTAATAGTAATATTTGTGAAGAGCTTTATAATTATTGTATTATAGTTACAGAAGTTAATTTTCAAAACGTAATTTTATTGTTATTTTTAACTAAAAATCAATATACAAAACACATAGTATAGTACACAGAAACCAAGTTGAAAAATTACATTGACAAAAAAATCTTTATATTATTTGAATCATTTCTTGTTATGCAGATATGAAAATATATTATGCTGATTATTGACACCTTAAAATTGAAAAAAACATTCCATTTAACTTTTAAAACTGATAAATAATTTATACAAACAAACTTTAAAATAAAAATGTGTTTTTTTGTATCACGTCACAAGATAATTTTAAAATATATAGTTGTTTTACAACTAAATTTAATTAAAAGTTTTAGCTTCTTGGTTTAAATTAAAACATTAAGTTTTATAACGTAAAAAAGATGTTTTTCAATTAATATACTTTCGTTAAGTTAGACGTAAAATTATTTGTACCAAATTATGTATTTTACAAATATGGTAGCATAAGTATCAAGACAGAATAATAAAACTAAAATAAATCACGGGTCTGTGTCTACCGAGCACTGATCACAATATTTTTTTATATAAAATAAACCATTTTTAAAGTTTAAATTACACAAATTTTTTGTACTATTGGTATTAAAACAAAACAACTATTTATGTAAGCAATAGATGTATAAGAATTAAGGTCTTGTAACGTTATATATTATACTATTCATGTTATAAAAAGTCAATTCTTATTGTCATTTTCTTACTGAAATTTAAAAAGTTTTCTTAGCTGAATTAAGCAGCTTAGAAAGTATTCCTAACAACAAATTCTTTTAATTTTTATCTAATTTAGTTACATATGTACAAAACTACCAAAACTGGATGCTGTCATTTTCATATAAATGACGTCATAAATAGAAAGCTTTTAGTTTATAAACCAATTAAACTATTAAAATTGATATTTATTGTCATGCATGTTATTTAGTTATATTAACACTAAATGTTTTATAAGCTCCATATAAAAACTACATACACAAATTTCTTGTTTTGGGACGTTTAAAAAAGACTATCACTTATGAAAACGAAAAAAAGAGTTTTGAAACATAACTTCAATAATTTTAAAAAGAAGTTATATAGTTTAAATGCCAGTAGATTTAAAATTAAGATAATAAGTTATTTACTTTTAGTTCAAACTTTTTTTAAGTTTTGCTAAAAGTAGTGTAATAAAAACTTAAGTATTGTAAAAAAATTCTCCAGTTATAATAATTTGAAGTATAAATTATATTCATATTGACTTAATGAAGAAACGATCTTGAAAAACTTACTAGTATTTTCAAAAAAGGTATATTCAAATTTTAAAAATACTTAGTACTTTATTGTGTTTTTATAAACACAAATAGTCTATTTAAAAAAACGCTATTAACTCAAGTATTTGATAACAATTAAATTGTATTATTATATGTAACTTAAGATTAATACCAAAGTACAGATACTAGAGAACACAAATACCAAGTTGGTAAAAAATATTATTATAAAAAATTCTATATATGATAAATAAAAAATATTCTTGACATGGTAACATACTTAATTTGATATAAACAGCTTAAAATTGGATATCTGACACTACTCTCTAAACAGTTTGCTAAATCTATTAATATATTAACTTAACGCTCATATAAGTTTAGTAATTTGTATTACGTCACGAGAAAGTTTTAGAATATTTCTTTTACTACAATAACTAAGTGAAAACTACAGCTTATTGGTATTAATTTAAATAGAGAGTTTATTAAACGATAATCACGCTCATAATGTTTGGTCCTAGGACCTGGTGCCAGAAGAACCTTTCGATTGTCGAGTCGCACACCACGGATACGTTTTAATGTCTTGTCCAGCTCTAGCTAAAACACTTTACAACTTCATACAGGTTTTAATGTACTTAAAGTAACTTAGTAGTGATATTTTTTATATGAATACTGTTTTGAAATCTAAAAAAAAATGTTCATAGAGAATAAAACAACCATCAAAATAAATTTCATCTGTTAAATGGTTTATACAAAATAATACATTCTACAAAACACAGAAAGTAAAACTGGTAGAGTAAAGTTATGAACCTTGGTTTTCAGTCTACCGAGAGTTTGTTACAAGACTATCCGGTTTGTAGGATCTAAAGTTTTTGTCACAACTATATTAAACTAATACAAGCTATGACTAAAAATATTGTTTCTACTATTGTTATTAACAAAAAATAATAATTATGTAAGAAGATGGAAGTTAGAAAAAACGACTTATCACACTATATCTTATACGATAGTTAGTACAAAACTAAATTATTTCTTTCCTATTTCCTAAAAAATGAATATTTTTTAATACGAAAATGTTTTATTAGCTGAAACATACAGCTTAAAATCTAGATCACGTTCTACCACCAAATATCGTTCAAATTAGCTAAATATATACAAATCTACAAAAACTTGATATTGTTGTTTTTTTTTACATGACGTCTACAGAATTTTTTTTCTAATGTTTTATGTTATACAAATCAATAACTGGCTTTTAAAACGTTTAAAAACAAGCTTTTGTTTAAAAAATGAAAATAATTATATATTAACAATTTTATGTTTTGTTGCGCATTATGTTGAATGATGAAAAGTTGTCGTTATAAAATTCATGTAAATCATTCTTAAATTTTTATTAAACCGAACAATGTATTTTAAAACATATTGTTCTTCCAACAGACTATTTGTTTTTTGTTTCGATTTTCAAATGAACTAATTAATGTGTAATACAACTAAAAACATTTAATTTCCATAGAAAAATATTTATTTAATTTTTTTAACATATAACTTTTTAAATAAAACTTAGTTTCAATACTCACTAAGGTACTTACTAAAAGTAAGAAATAAACAGGCTTTTTTTGAAAGTATTTGAAAAACTTTTTTAATAAACACTTTTAACTTTAAATTAAGTAAAACTTCATCAATAAAAGTTAAAACAAAAGGTAGAAATAAAACTTTTTAAATTCATTTCTTCAACAACTAACATTAAATTAATTAAAAATATTTTCTAAACTTTTAAAATCTGTTGCATGAGTTTTATTAAAAAATGTATTTGGTTTTTATTTGTGAGGTACTTATAAAAACCCACAAAACATAAAGTTTTAAAATTTTATAACTTAAAGTACAATTGTGATAAACTGCTTCAAGCAGATAATCGCATTTTCAAAGCTGATTTCAACGCAGCTCACAAAAAATATTTAGTTCTACTGAAAATTAGGTACTAACACGTACAAACTGCTGGTATGGTACGCACTTTTAAGTCAAAAATTATTGTGTTTAAATTTAAAATAAAAAATCAAACATAAAATTACTATTACAAATGTAATATAATTTAAATAAATATACAGTATTTAATTTAAGTAAAATGAAACGAATTCAACCAGATAAAAGTTTAGAGCTTACAAATTTTGTATGAAATCTAGTATTAAAAAAATATTTCACAGTTTTTTTATTTGATGGCGTTACGAACAGTGCACTTAACATCTTCTAACTTTATAATTTAATGTTTAAAAAATTTAATAAAAAGCTAATCACACAAGTTTTTAAAATATGATCAAAGTTTTGATATATTTATCGATCTAGATTTAGTAATTAACTATATGTACTGTGTAAACTTTAAAATACATGTAAAACTAAGTTAAACTAGAGTAAATTTTGTTAGTTGAACATAAGCATACAAACATAAATAAATACTTACAAATATTTACACAACACGTATATATATATTCAAGACTTCTTATTTACTCTTAAGAAATATATTTTGTTTTTATTGTTAAAGTTTTTGTTTTACGTGATTTAGCTTTACCAGTCGTTTTTAAACTTTAGTGGCTTTTAATAAGTATATTTTAGGATTAATGTAGGTAATTTAAGACCGAATTTCCTAGGTATGTACTACCGGTTGGATACGCACTTTTGCGCTGTGTTCAAAATGAGTACCTAGTTGGCAGCTTAATGTATATAAGACACGATAGTATTAGTAAAGCCGAGATACCTTACTTAAATATTTTTTTAAGCATTTCGTTCATATAACACCTAGTTACTTAATTTAATAAAAAGATTCAGAGTGTTTTGAAGTCATTATTAAATTTTTTTCATAAATTCAGAAATATTTTCAGTTTTTTATCTTTTCGAAATTGGTTAAAGTATGACTAAGATGACTTAAAAAATTATTACTTGTATAACTTTTCTCAATACTATACAACTAAACATTCTTCTAATAAAACTTATAAATTTTCAACATCAATTAGTTTAAATAAATGAAAAATATAATTATATTTTTTAGAACTTGTTCAAATTATTCTTCGTTTAAATCAAGAAGAAATAAATGTTTTTATATATATTAAAATTTTGATTTTCTTAGTTAGTAACTATTTTGTTAGTTTAGTGAATTTGAAAGTAACCTAAGATGTTTCCTAGTTATTAAAAAAATTATAAGTTTGTCGACCTTCGTATAAGTGTGACTGTTAAGACTTTCAAAATTTGTGTAGAGCATTAACAAAAGTAATTACGTTTTTTGTTAGTTTGCAGTCTGTAAAAATAAACATAGGTTTTGTACTTCTTAGTTATTGTTTTGATAAAACGAAAATTTAACTAGAAGTAGTTTAAACATAAACAATCAGTTTATTAATCAGTTTATTGCTTTAATTGTTAAATAATGATATTATTGGTTTTATTTACTTAGAAATGGTTTAAAAAAGACCTTATATGTAATAACGTGTATTTAAGCAAAAGTATAACATTCAATTAGATAAAAGGTTTATATAAAAATTTATTTTGTTTGCTAATTTTAACAGGTTTAAATTTAGAATAGCCAGAAAGTTTTTTTTCTTTAAATTTTTAAGAGATAAATACAAAGCTACAATTTTTTTTGTAGGTTTGACATTTGACGCTAAAAAAGTGTTTAAAAATATTAAATGTAACGATTTTTTTTATCAAGAACAAATTTTTAAGTACAAAATACGAAAAAACTTTTAGAGCATAAATATTAAAATCGATAAAAAGAATTTCTTTTATTTAGAAAATTTCATCGTTACTATGTCTTTACAATGCATCATAATTTTGAATTAACTATGTTTAAGAATTGTTGTTGGAACCGTCTATATTAGTGCTTATACGAATTAAAAGTTTTGCTGACTATATATTTCAATACTTATTATTGCCAACTTAATAACTAAGAGGAATAAATAAAACTTCATTTGAAAACATTTTGTTATTCTTAAGTTTAAAGTTTAGTAAAGTTAACTTCAACTAAATAAAAAAATATTTTGCATTAAGACAATTTGCATATAGAGTGCCTTGGGTAAAAAGGTACTAAGTAATAAATTATTTTTTTGATATTTTTAAATTAAGCAGGAGTATAATAAATTTATAATAAAAAGTTTATAAGCTTATATTTCATTGATTTTATATGAGTCATAACGTTAAATATACAATGCAACCTAGATAAGATAGAAAAGTAACATTAAAACAAAGCTTTGTTTTAAGATAATTATTTTAAGTGCTTTACATCATAAACTAGTATTTTAATTTGATTAAAAACTTTTGTAACTCAAAACTATACTTTTACTTTCTTATTACGTCATGTTTATAAATGCCACAACTTCAAGTTCTGATAAGTTAGTATAAATATAAGGAACTTATGTTATATATTACGAGATGTTTTTTTTTGTCAAATTTTAAGCTGCTAAACATCAGCTAAAGGAACTGTTTTGTCTTTGGTAAAAAGTGTTATGGGTACACTAACATCGTTAGACTATAAATACAATAAAAAATTTGCACATAAGTAAATTTTACAAAAACCAAAGATTGTTTTAAGTTTGTATTATAGTATTAACCCACAGTCGTTTTACAATTCAGTAAATAAAATAAAAATTAAATTTTGCTAACTAATTTTATACTGTTAACTTAAAATATTGTTAAATTTTCTCGTTTACTATCCTTATAGTTTTGCTACAAATTTAATAAAAATAAGTCTTTTTTTTTTAAAAACACTGTCTTAATGATTAAAACAGTGTAAATAATAAAAAATAATATAGTAGACAAACTAGGCTTTAAGTTTAAGCTACCAGTTTTTAATAACTTACTATAATTTATAGTTTTTTTATTAGTTCGTTTTATAAAGTTTAAACTATCAAACAACTGCTTAAACTAAATAAAAAATAAAAACAAAATCTAAAGGTATTTAGTTTTAGAATGTTTACTAAACTACTATTATTAGTTAACTGTTAGAGATTTTCAAACAAAAGTTGTTAAATAAGAAATTACTACGTGTTTTGCAATTATAAAATATAATAATAAGAAAAAATTAACTTTTTTTACTAAATTAGTTGTTTTAAAACAGGAAAACTTTGAAATAAGTATGATACCTTTTTTTATTTCGATTATTGACGTTTTTCTTAATATAACAAAATCTGACTTTATTAATTAATATATTTTACAAACTATGAAAGTTCAAGCATTTGAAGGATAATTCAATGTCAGCAAAATTATTTTTATTTCTTGATAAAATTTATTCAAAACATTTAAAGGAAATGTTGTTTAATTTAGTTCAAAACAGTTA
>NW_028139646.1:0-54264 GCF_965202585.1 Thalia democratica
TATTAAAAAATAGAAGTTCACCGTAAGTTTTTATTTTAAGATCGAGCCATGCTTAAGTATAAACAAACCACTTATTACTAATTGATTTTTTTCGCTTGGTTGATTGCAGAAATGTTTTATATTTATAAAAATAATGTGGTAAGGTTTTTAAATTATACCAAAAATTTTTAAGTAATAATATTCCATGATTATTAAAATGGTTTTATTAAGTTAAACACATAAACCTGTTTAAAATGCACGAGTAAACAGAATGTGAAGTAAAATCAAAAGACTAGGTTAAGTTCAAAATTTTTGAAGTATTTTGTAGTTTTATTGATTATTTGTTTAATATTTGAACTAGTAATGGATAGAGTTATGATGATTGCTTAAGATGAAATTACATCGACTACAGGCTAAGTAAAACTTAAGAATTTTTGTTTAACCGTAAGTTAAGTTCTCAACAAAATTCTATAATTTGGAAAAGTTTTATTATAATTGACCTAATTTTAGAACTTAAATAAAGTATAACATTCTTAAAACATTTTTTAAAGTTTCACCTAAATAGATTAATGCAAATTTTATATTTTATTCGCGACCGGTTTCGGTGGCAAGAGATTGCGACCTTTTCAAGCAAAAGTAAAATATGAAACTGCATATAACAATGTTAATTAATTATACTGTTGTTTAAAAACTTATTCATGGGTGAAGAATATAAACAAAAATAAAAATGTTGCATATTCGAAAATTCAAGCATATCAGAGTATATTTAGGTAAAATTGGTACTAGTTTTAAAAAAAGGATTGAATTAATATTAATATAATGAGTCAAAATAAAAAAAAACTGAATCCAGAGCTTTTCTTTAAAAAAAATAATAATAAGAATAATAAAATACTTATACCTTTTCTTTAAAAAAAAATAATAATAAAATATTTATACCTTGAAATTTATCTAAATGAAATTAAGAATTTTCTAAAATTGTGGTTTTAAGCCAAGAGTCAACAAAACATTAATAAAACTCAAAGTCGCTGAAGAAATCAAAATCTAATTTGTGTTAAGTTAACATAACAGTCAAAATTTAGACGGATTTAATAACTATCTAAAAAAATTCTAAAAATTTATCTAAGTTAAATTTAGAACTGTTTAAAAAAACTTTTTTTTCCAATTTAAGTCAAATGTCAACAAAAACTCAATGAAAAAATCAATGAAAAAATCAAGAAAAATAACCTATTTTTTACTTTAATTATGATTTGGTTTAAGTTTTGTCTGCTTTCCAGTTTATTAGTAAAAATCTGTTTCTGTGTCTGCATTAGTTCATTAGTTCCGTTCTTTTGTTGATGCAATTTGTACCAGATTCCAGAATTAGTAAAGCTTCTTTTAAGCACTACCTGCATGTCATAACTCCTGGTTTTTGGTTTTTTCTCCCTTTGTAATATTTTCCAATTTATTTTGTATTTCTTATTTTCATTTTTTAGTTTATGGGTTAATTTTGAGAGTTCAGTTGCTTGTTTATACTCGAAGTAGTTTTTGTCATTTGGATTGCTTTTTATTGTTGTGTGTAGATATGCGTTTTTTTAGTTGATTACCACTTAGTCCAATGTATATTTTTGTTAAATTATCTGTTTCTATTGTTGCCTGGTAGATAAAGTTTTACTTATAAATTTTTGTTTGTTTAAGATTGCAATAAAAGTTTAGAAATATTAATTCATCCATTTATCTTTTTTGACCTTATGAACAATTCATACTCGTTATTTTAGTTACAAGCTATTTATATCTTAAGACTGACTCTTTAGAAAAATGTTATTTTATTTAACAAAAAAATTTATAGTAATTTTACGATAGTTTCTGTTTTTAGATTGGTAAACTTAGATGACTTTAGTATTAAGAGAACCCTTTAAGCAAAAGACGGCAATTCAAATAACACTGTGTAAAACGTCGAAGTAGAAAAGTAAACATTTATGTTTTAAAATAAAGATAAACGCTAGAAAAAAATCTTCGAGTTAAAAATCTAAAATGAATGTACTTTGAATAAAATTTCATAATCAAAACAAACGTGAATTAAAAAGCTAATATAACATCAACAAAAAATAATTAATGAATCCAGTTGTTTTAAAAATAGATCGAGTAATCCAACTAATAGCTTTAAATTCTACAAATAAGCGGCGCTGAGTTATTAAAATATATTTGAGCTTTAATAATAGCAACATCATATACGATATATATATTATTTTTTATTTAATTCGGTTCATATTCTTTGACAGGGCTGCTATTTACAATTCAGTTTTGTTGGAAAATAAAGCTATATAAAAACAATAATTATATTAGAACTTAATTATACAAGGCTTTCTTAAATCTAGCAGTATTATTATTAATTTTTTATCTATTCAACAGCTAAGATTAACATTCAGCTTTACGCATGATGATTTAAGCATGCCGAAACAATTATGAATTTTGAATTAAAAACTACTTAAATTATACCAAACTTGATATAGAGTCTATGTCAAGGTTGCTCGTTTTTAAAGTGCTATTAAGTTTTAGTTTTAGTCACGCAAAAATAAAAGTACTACTTTTATTTATTTTATTAAAAGTAATGACTATTAGCTGCAGAAAGAGTTCCTACTTCAATTGTACATATATATTGAATAAAAATTTACATTGACTAATACACTTAAGCCTTAATAAAATACCTACTATCTTAAATAATTGTATTTTTTATTCGTTTCAACCTTACCCCCATAAAACCAGCTTAAAATACATTTATAGGTAACTTTTATGCATTAAAAACAAGTTGTACAGTTTGTATATAAAACAGTACAAAAATAAAATTGTTTCAATAAGCAGGATTTAAGTAAAGTTCTAGAACTCTTCAACTGCATCTCATCTACATTAATGTTGATAATTATAAAAAATCCAACTTAGTTCTACAACTCAAAAACATTATACTTCATTTACTAGTATATTTAAAAATATATAAATATACATATACATATATATCATATATCACCTATATATCATACTTAGATATATATATATATATATATTATTTTAAAAACCACAAAAAACAAATTTAAAATTAATAATATCAATTTTAAGCACTTATTATCTCTTAACTATACACAACCTATTTAAGTTTAAAGCAAAGTTTGTGTATGTAAAATAAGACAAGTTTGTTATTGTTGTTCATAGATTATCATTTATTAAAAATTTTAAACAACTTTCCAGTTATTCAAAAACTTTAAAGTATTAATTGTTTCTTATAAGGCTCTATAATGGCATATGACATACCAGTAGTTTGGTATCAGAACAGACTTTGTGCCCAAAATAGTTTTGACCTAATTATTTCTGAAATTGTTGTTGACAAAAAAGAAAGATGGAACAGAATAATCTATAAAGTTAAACATCCTAATTTGAAATGATTGACACTTTACATTCTACTTTAAAGTATAGTATCTCAGACCTAATACTGACTTTTGGCGCTGATACCTTCATAACTAGCATTCAAGGAGTAGAAAAGGAAGATATTGATAGTGTAAGAAACTTATTTGCTAGGTACGGTTTGAATGTGAACTTAATTAACTTACCTGATAAAAGAGTTCGTTATTGCGCTTGTATATTTATGAAAGACCTGTATGTGTTTGGCGGAAACTTTGATTCTAAATACATTAAAACATGTTTTAAATACATTACAAGATTTAATACTTGGACAAAAATTAAAGATATGAAGGTTGTAAGAGAAAATGCAGCTTGTACAGTTTTCGAAGGCAAAATTGTTGTTAGTGGAGGAAAATTTAGTCCTGAAAGTTACAATTTTGTTCCTGGCACAGGTTTGAGTTATTCAAATGGTCGCTTGAATTCAGTTGAAGCTTATGACTACCATGAAAACAAGTGGACTTCACTACCGGATATGGTTTCTGCTAAGTATAAACATAAAGCAGTCACTATGGGTAACAAAATGTTTATGATTGACTACTGTTTGGTTTACGGTATTGGTTATTTTTATTATGGCAGCAGTTGCGAGGTATATGATAGTATTTCTAGAAAGTTTACTGAGATACTCCGTACAAAAAAAGATCAATCTTATATTTATCCTGGATTTATAGCATTTAGTACTGAGACTAAATTAACACTTGTAGGTTTGGAATGGAAAAAGAATTACATTAACAAAACAAATGTACATAAAAACATTGTGAATAAATGTTGTCCAGAAAAAAAATCTCAATGAAGTAGATTTAATTATTGCATGTTCTAAACTTCCAATTGTATGAATACTAAGTATAATGTATTACTGTTTATTAAAAACAGTCTTAAATATTAATCCTTATTTTTTTATCAAGTCGTTTTAGTTAATCGTTTGAAATACTTTTGTTATGACGAATGTTGTATTAAACAATTTTTTTTGTTAAAAATAAAGGTAATAAAAGTTTTAATTTGCTGTAAAGTGAAAAAGACATATAAAATTACAACTTGATTTTAATATATTATATAATTGTTGCGAATCTTGTGTCTAATTCAATATTGATATAATTTAGTCTTCTGTTATAATAAAATCTTGTTTGAAATGTTGCACGCTTATGCTGTAAAGTACTTTTGAGACAAAATATTATAAGCAATTATTTATAGAGTTAAATTCAAGACTCCTTAATTGTGTATAAGAATTATTAGTTTTAATAGAGTGTCCAAAATTTTCAATTTTATGTTTAATATTTTAATAAAACAAAATATGGGATGAGATTACTACCTTAACACATAAATGAATTATAGTTATTTATTTAAATTAGATAAAAACTCATTATTAAGGTGTTTTCAGCGCCCTATTAAATTTATATTAAGTTTCCCTTATTACAGAAAGTGGTTGATATCTTGTACATTTTTTCTGTTGTATAAGGAAGTAGTTAAATTAGTCCTGGACATAAAAAGTAATTTAAAAAACTAAGGTAACTAACTAATTAAAAGTTACTATTTCTAAATAAGACACTAAACTATCCAACTAGTAAACGACTCAAGATAAAGCTTTTTCGGAGAATTGATCCTAGGACTCATTACTTTGAGCCCTTTTTTGATTGTCGTTCAATAAGTATTACTAAATAAATAGTTTTAAATTATAAAATACCTAAATGTTAGTTAAATTAAAAATTAATAGTGATTTATAGATAAAATTACGACCAAAGATTTTCAAAAAATTTCAAGTTTCCTCTTTTTTCCCAATTTGGCCTCACTTCCTCATGGCATATCTTTCTTATTAATAATTGAAAAAATTAACATTTAACAGAACGTTTCTTTGACTTATAAACAAAGTAAAAGTCAAAATGTATTTGGGCTTATTTTTGACGCAAAGACCCTTTGAAAAATGGTCATTTTAGTACTATTTTTTCTTTATCAATAAATACAAAAAAAATATTAAAATTAGTATTTTTAAATTAAAGGTTATCTATTTTATCTCCATGTTAATAGGTGTTTTCAATAATCTTAAACTAAAGATAAAGGCAAAAACATACCGTAAAAATTTATTTATGAATTTTCTTTCACGGGCCGCATTCTTGTGAAAATAAAAACGTGCTCGCGGGCTATTAAAATATATTTAAAATTTAAGGCTGACATATGCTTGTTTGTTATTTTTGACAACTTTCTTAAGTATCATAAATAGTTTTTATTGGTTTTTTTTTTGCCGTTATATTTACTAAGCCCTGTTATATTGTATTGGAAAACATTTTATCATAAAATTAGTATCAGACCGATTAGTCGAAGTATGTACCTGTCAAACAATATCTAAATTTTTTTAAAATTCATCGATTTTAAAAATAATATTTTTTACAAGCACTAAAGCTCTAAAATTAATTAAACTTGTTGTATTAAAACAGATTATCTTTAATTAGGTTAAATTTGATGTTTTATTAAAATTCAATTATTATAACACCTTACATTTAGTAAATAAAATAGGAAATACCATACCAGCGCAGCATCGAGTAAACATACGGGTAGTCGGTACAATTTTGGTGAGAAGATGACCGGTAAATACAATGGACTCAATTTTTACATGCTTTTGTTGTGTCTTAAAATCAAATAATAATCAACAAAAAAAGTAATTAATTGTAGTTAAATGCTTACCAAGATGACCAAGTACCAGTTGGGTTGTTGAAATGTTGTTGTTAAATTAACAACTAATTTAAGGGTGTGCAACGTTTTTATACAGCGGGCCAGATTTTGAAAAACCTAGATGTAAGCTGGCCAAAAAATTGCGAAAATACTTTGATTATTTTTGAAACAGTGATATCTTATATAATGATTTTTTTAATTGTGGAGTTACAATTTTTCCATAAGTCAAACTTAAGATTTTTTAAAGTATATTTTATTTCCTAAAATTTTTAATGTAAGTTTTACCTTTCGCGGTCCTTATGAAAATATTCATAATGGTCTTTTCGTCTATAGTCACTTTAACTTGTTTTAGTCATTAGATATTTTATGTATATTAACTTATAGCATATCAAATTATAAATTGTAAATATACATTTGTAGCATTATTATAAAAAAGTAAAATTTATTTTAATAATTTCTATTTTTTTTTTGTAATTTTTTAATCTATTAATTATAAAATTTTTAAAATAAATAACCACCACAGCCTATTGGAATTCGACCCTTACTCTACTTGTAAACCGTTTATCATCAAATATTTACAATGTCTACTTGAACTACCCACCATTAAAACTAAAACTTTAAGAAGCATTTCCCGTTTAACAAAGCTAAATGAAATAGACCAAAAGTTGTTCATAAAATAATATTTAAAATAAAAGTTACCTGAGGACACTAAAAAGGTTTTTAAGTATCTGAAGCAACTACGAAACTTTTTAGAATTTTATGTATATTTTTTAGCATGTTTTCATAATCACACAAAACTAATTGAAAGTAATACTTTATCAATCAAAAGATATTTCGTTGCATAAATTACAATGTTTCAGTTTCAAAACTTATTACAAAATAAAATATAATTAAAAGTTGTATATCTCGATTTTTTTGACTTAAATAAAATATTTAAAACATAAAACTTAAGAAAACTTAAACTCTGTTTTAATTTTTTTTAATAATAATAAATTATTTTCACTAACAATTTGAACATAACATTTTATTTAACAAAACATTTGATATAACATAAATACTTTTAATAATTAACTAAATCGACTTAATTTATCAGAATTATATAACGAAGGAATTTGTTTATGTTTTTCTTATTAAAAATAGTACACAACAGATAATAATGATTCTACTTCGAATCAATTATTTAAAAAGTTAAAACTTTCAACCAAGTCACAAATATTTTACTCTGAACACAACTTGTTCAGAAGTTAGTCATATTTTTCAGAACCTTGCATTTCAAACGAAATGCACTAGTGAAAATTAGAAGTTTTTGATCAGTACTAAATGCTTTCATCCGGAAAGAATCATACACATTATTATTATATTTTCGTCTGATCATAGTTAACACTCTAGAAATACTGTCATACACTTCACAAATGTGATTATTCACAAACATTTTGTTACTCACATTGACTGCTTCATGGTCGAGCTTACTTTAAAGTATATCAGGCAGTGAAGTCCAATTATTTTCGTGATATTTAAAAGCTTCAACCGACTTAGTTAGGCCATCTATATAAACACCGCTTGTCGGGCTTTTCTACAACTATGACGGCATTTGCCTCCACTATAATTCTGCTATCAAAAACTGTACAATTTGCATTTTCATTTTTATGTTTCATATCCATGCTTTTTTGTTCCATGTATTAGATCTTGTTACATACTCAAAACAAGTCTCACTGTACTCATAATTACAATAACAACTAAAGACATACAGTTCTTTCGTAAAGATGGAAGTGCAATAACGGATTTTTTAGGTAACTTCAGTCCAACCATGACTCAAATTATTAGTATTAATTTACAGTTGATACTGTTGGTAACAACAAAATTGTTGTAAACTGTTGGTAAAGTTTATTGATTTTAAATAAGTGTTTCTGAGAATTATTTTTAGTCAATTTACCCGTTACTGGTAAAAAGATCTGCCTTTTTTAAATTTATCTTTTAAAATCAACTAAATATAGATAAACTTACGTCAAAAACACAAAAACAAATTTATATACTTTTGCATTTATTAAAAACAAAAAAAAAATTTTGAAGTTGTTATACTTGTATATTTATTTGTAATAAAAATTAAACATATTTTATGTTACATTAATTACCAAAAAACTGAT
The DNA here is from genome assembly GCF_965202585.1 of Thalia democratica. Classification (NCBI taxonomy): domain Eukaryota; kingdom Metazoa; phylum Chordata; class Thaliacea; order Salpida; family Salpidae; genus Thalia; species Thalia democratica. The sequence goes on from NW_028139646.1 coordinate 8,214, forward strand.
TTTTTAAGTTAGTGTTGTAGAATTTTGAAAAATAATTTCAATATAATATTTTGATAATGATAATATTCTACTTTTTTAGAAATAAAAACGAACAAAATTACCAGTAAAAACTTTAAAGACTTTGATTTAAATATCCATAGATTGATGTTCATAACAATTTTGTATAAACTTAGTCAAAGTTTAACAATAAAGTAAACTATATAAGTTCGAAACAAAATAACGAGACAACAATAACTAAACATGTTTAAAACCACATAAAAAGTAAGAATCAACACAATAGTTATTGTATAAATCTTTGTTTACTTTTTACACGTTTAAACGCTTTAAGCTTCCAACTTTTCTACAACGTTGGAAGTCTTGAAAAAGTGAACCTACTTTCAATTCCATCAAAACCACTGTAGATTTTTTTATACCAACGCTTCTCCATTGCATCATAAATGTTTGAACCTTCTCTGTCAAATGAAGGAATAGTAAAAACCTTATGACCAAGAACAACGGATTTCATTGGGTATATGTGGAATTTAAACAAAGTTTCCCTCTGCACTACCTCAGTGAACTTTTTAGAAACACTATCATATTGTTCACAGCTTAATTTACACCTCTTGCAGTTATTGTCTTGATACATATCAATTACAAATAGCTTATTACCTATGCTAACCGAAGTGTGCTCGTATTTTCCATTAATCATATCAGGTAAACAAGTCCATTTATTTTCGTGATAATCATAAGCTTCGACTGAGTTTAAATATTTAAATATTGAACCGCCACCGGTCACAACAATTTTACCTTCAAACACTGTACAAGCTGAATCTTCTCTGGGAACTTTCATATCTGATATTTTGATCCATTTGCTAGTGTTTATTTCATATTTAAAGCACGTTTTAACACTTTCAAACTCACAATTTCCACCAAACAGAAACATTGTTTTCATAAAAATGCAAGCACAATAACGAACTCTTTTATCCGGTAAATTAACTATATCTGCTACTAAATTATACTCAGCAAATGACTTTTTAACAGCAACAATGTCTTTATTTTCAACCCCTTGAATGCTGGTTATCAAGACACTAGAGCCATAGGTCAAAACTTGATCAGAAACACTGTACTTCAAAGTAGTATGTAAAGTCTCAATACTTGAAAACGTAGGATAATCTAGCTTATAAATATTTCTTTTATAAATATGTTCTTCATCAGAAACAACTTTAGAAACAATGAGGTCGAAATTTTCTTGATCGCAAAACCTGGTCTGATACAAAACTCTAGGTACATTATTTAATAATTTTTTTTGACATACTAACAGCTGTTAGAAAAATAAAAAATCATATTTAGTTTTTTTGAAATTTAACTAACCAAATAAGATACAAGATTTAGATTTATAAAAAAATTGATTAGGTATAGAATATTTAATTATCGGGCATGATGAAGTTAATGTGTGTTTGATTAATATCTTAATAATCTTGATATTATAGTTGTAAACACATTTGAAACTTCTAATGTTCATACAAAAGTTACATAAATGCATGTTACTTTATATGACTAAAACCTCGTAACACTGGCCTAAGTAATTTTAATATTTAATTATATTAATACTATAAAACTAAATCATAAAAAGCAATGATTAACTCATTTAAATGAAAAGATGAAATGGACAATATTTTTTTCACGTAGTTATTAATCTACTATACGTTCAACATTTAAAACTTAAGTATTTAAAATTCTGAAGGGTAAAAAAACAAATTGGTAAAATATCAATAAGCAGTAAAGTAAAGTAACCTTATAAACTTATGATAACAAACTTTTTTTTAATTAAAGTGATTTTAACTGTTTAACCTTATTATGACTTTAAACATCTCAAGCACTAAGAATAGCTCTTGTTTGTCAGTTTTTTTAATGAGGTATTCGTCAAAGAAACTTTTAAACCTAAACAAAAACTTAATAGCAACAAGGTGCGTAGCAACAAAGACACCGGCGTATGCATGCCTACTAAAATAGAAGAAAGTAGAAAAAAATTGGGTTATCTTTATCCTTTAATCATTTAACTTCCTTGCTTATTTGTTTTATAATAACTTTGTGTATGAAGTATTCGTAAAAACAAACGAATTTTCCGAATACCAAATATACTGATCCGGTGCGTAAATATCATTGCTTACCGACTTTAATGCAAAATTCAATAAGAAAACTTTTTCAAATTAATAAACTTCATAAGATTCATAGAGTGCACATATATTGCACCCTGGTAGTAAAACATTTATAATTGATTTTATTACAAAGAAAAATGCTAACATTTTATAAACATAGGTGTCAGCTTTGGTTAAGCATTTAATTTCCCTGCTTATATATTTATTTCAATTATTTATATAAAGTATTAAAATAAAATTGAATATTAAATATACGTAGCCGGTTCGCAGACAGCATTTTGTATTAGTTTTAATGCAAAACTCTATAAGAGAATTTCATTAAATTAATAAACCCAATGAAAGTTAAGATTCAAAAAGTGAACAGTGATGTTTGTGTACCCTGGTACTGTGCACCTTAATACTAATATTTCGTAAACAAACCATAAACCTAAACCATACTGTGATATTGATTTAAGAGCAAAAAAAAAAAAAGTAAAGGATGACTATCAATAAAACAAAAATTAAATAACGAAAAAAAAGAAAAGAAAGTAATATCTATTGTTATTAAAAAGAAAGAAAAAACAAGTTAGTACCAATAATAACTGAATATAATATAATAAGTTATAAATAAATAGTGCAAACTGTGAAAAAAGTGTTACCCTCACTATACAAAATCACTAAGTTAGACTTCAGTAAACTTAATCTTTTCAATAAATTAGTTAATTTTTTACTTAAAAATTGGACATATCAAAAGTTTTAAATAAAATAATCTGTAGAGTTTAAAAGTTTACTAATTTTTGTAGCAAATTAGTCTAGTAGTTTTTATTTTACTTTTTTTTTAATGTTTTCTAAGACTCTTAGTTTCTATCATTTAGGTTTTTATTATTTTATGTAGTTATATACTACAAAAAGTAAAATTATAACAATTTGTTAGTTGCTAAAGGATCAAAACTTTATAAGTTTGACTTAAAATAAATATAGTAAGTTATATTTTTAAAATTGAATATGTATTTGGTTATTAAGATCCATTGTTACAAGAAAAGGGTCTTTGAATTCTGTTTAAACAAATGTATTCTAAATAGGAAAATTTAAAGTTGAGTGAAATAAAACTTAAACAAGTTGTAGAAAACAGATTTTTAATTTTATTAATTAACTTTTATGTAAAAGTAAAACATTGGTTTATTTAATTTTTTTTTTAAACTCTAAAAATGTTGATTTCAAAAGTTTGATTTCTAGTAACTATTTATATTATCTAAAATCCTTAAATAATTGACTTTAGAATTAAGGAAAAAAAAAAGATTTTTTGTACTTTTTGAAAGAATTGAACTTAAGTAAGTTTTATTTTTTTTTAAATCTGGTTATATCTCATGATTGCCACACACTCAAGTTTTTCAGGACATCCGTGAGTTGTTGAAGGTATGACTTTTCACAGTCAGGATAATTAAGAATACTTTAAGTTTTTTAACCCAGACTGACCCAGGAAAGATTTGTTTTATTAATACATTAAGACTATTTGAATAAACTATGAATGAAACTTTCTTAAGTAAACACATAACTTAGTAAATTTTGTTTAATTATAATTTATATTCTTTCAATTTATTGTTTTTTTATTTCTTTAGGTTTAATAGTTCAGATTCAAAAAAAATAGCTCTCAAGAAATTGTAAAAGCATGTAGTATATGACTAGATAACCGAAAGCTTTTTTCGTAAAACAGAATTTTTATATTTGTTGTAAAGTAAGAAAAGTAAATAAGATAATATTTTTAGTTCAATTTCTGAAATATGTTATATCTTTTGTATGTATTAGAAAGTTCAATAGCTACTGTTTATAATCAAGTTTTCTGAATAAATAAAACTTTTGCATTTATAACAAGTTTATGCTTTCAAATAGAAGTTATTTAAAAAATTGATAAACTCGATTAAAGAAAAGATTGGCCGAGCTTATTATTACCGTAACACACAGATATATTTTAGCTTTTAATTTAAACTCGTAAAAAATTACGAACTAACAGTATTAAGTTTAAGCAATGAAGGTCTTTTAATATATATCTTTATGAAGCAAATTTTGTGAATCGATGTAAAATGTTGTCATATTTATTACTGTGGTATAAAGATTATCAATTAAGTTGCATTATTAGTAAATTTCCAGCTTTTTAAAAAACACTAAAGTATTAGTTGCTTTTAAGCAGGCTCTATAATGACAAATAATATAGTATAGCAGTTTTGTATCAGAGTAGATTTTGTGACCAGAAAAGTTTTGATTTAATTTATTGTTATTGATGAAAATGAAAAATGGAACAGAAAAATATATAAAGTTAAGTTTCCTAGTTTTACCAATGTTGAGACTTTACAATCTTCGTTAAAGTATAGTATTTCAGACTCAATACTGATTTCTGGTACTGATATATTTATAACATGCATTCAAGAATTTGCGAAGGAAGATGTTGATGGTGTAAGAAGATCATTTGCTAAATACGATTTAAATGTGAAACTAGTCAATTTACCTGATAAAAGAGTTCGTTACAGTGCTTGTATTTTTATGAAAAGTATTTATGTGTTTGGTGGATATTGTAATTTTGAGTACATTAAGACATGTTTTAAATACGTCACGAGCTCCAAAATTTGGGTAAAAATAGCAGATATGAAAATCAAAAAGCAAAATGCAGCTTGTACTGTTTTTTAAGGCAAAATTGTTGTGAGTTGTGGCCAAAGTACTGGTGGAACCAACTTTGTTCCTGAAACAGGTTGGAGTTTTTCAAATGGTTGCTTAAAATCAGTTGAAGCTTAAGATTGTCATGAAAACAAATGGACTTCACTACCTGATATGATTCACAGTAAGTCTGACGCTGAAGCAGTAAGTATGGGTAACAAAATGTTTGTTTTTGATAGCTGTTGTAACAATTACTGTACTTGTGAGGTTTATGACAAGTTTCTTGCAAATTTACTGAGGTAGGTAAAGTGGTAGATTATTACATTTCTCCCGGAGTCATAGCATTTACTACTGATATTAAGCTTACAGTTTTAGGTAATGCATCTGGTTTAAAATGGAAAGATCGGAAATGGAGAGACAGATATGAGAACAAAAAGTATGTGAACAAGTTGTTTTCAGAAGAAAATGTTGATGCAACTGACTTAGTTATTGCTTTTTCAAAACTTCCTATTACTTAGTAATTTATTTATAGTTAGTTACTGTGTTTAATTTGTTATTGTATGTCTTTAACAATAGTTCTTAATTTATTATAGCTTTGTTAACTTAGTCATTTCAGTTAGTTAGCAATGTTTTGTGTTTTAAAACTAGTTTATGTTGTAATAAATATAAGCTTGTGTTAAAATTTATGCATAGTAACGCTGTTTATATTAGTTCATAATTGAGAAAATATATATAGCGTTTTAGTTTTATTAAATTCGTACTTCCTTTACAATCTTTTTAATAAGTTATAAAAAATGTGTAAGTTCGCTTTACAATCAATTAATTTGATAGAATAAAGTTTTTGAAGTTGCAGATTTCTGCTGCTAAATATCAATAAAAAATATTCTGTAAAGTCAGATGTTAATTTACCAAGTATCGTTACTGCTTGTATAATTTATTAATTAGACGTGATTCAACATAACCCTAACATATAGTAGTATTTAAGTTTTTTATTGATTAAAATTAGATAAAAATCTTCTTATTTAGGTTATTACAACTTAATTACATAAAATTTACTCAATAATAGGTGAAAGTAAGTTATAATTTTTTTTTGTAAAAGTTACTAGGTGAAATATGTCATTTTTAACAACAAAAGTTTGTTGAAATAATCAGTTTGAAAACTAATTTAGTAGAAGAATAATAGTGTAATATTTACACTAGAAAGTTTTTTAAGCTAGTTTTTATACTATAAAAAATATAATTCTAACTTTTGTAATAAGTATTGTTACGCTAAACGTTACTTTAAAAATATACAATAGACAAAATCAAAATTGTATGTGTACAATAGCTTATACTGATACAACTTTCATAATAAGCTCTATAAGTAATAACATATTAAAAAAATCAGCAAAAAAACATTCTGTACATCTGTTCCATTTGTTTTTTAACAATATCGGTTTTCTAATAAATTTTAAGCAACAGTGTAAAATGAAAAGTGTATAAAACTCTCTTTCCTATGCAAGTAAGTATGTATTTAGTAATCTTGATATAAATACATTAAATCGATCGAAAATGGTTTGAAGAACACAAAAAAACATGTTAAATTATAGAAAGAGAGACTAAAACTTACAAAATAGTTAAAAATTTTGTTTCAATTTTTCATAATGTTTATTGGATTTATACATAATTAATATAATACTAATAATTTGTATAACAATAATGCTAGAAAGCTGTAATCGCTAAAAAATATTTTTATTTTAAAAATTTGTTAAAATTAACAATTAATACAAACTTTTTTTTTGTATGTTTATAAAATGATTTAACTATAATAATTAGGGAATTTTTAAATTTTCATTTTTAATTTAAGGTTAGTAAAAGTAAACTTAATAAAAGTAGTGAGTAACATGATTTTTGTTGACGTGTCACTTAACAACATACATGAGCGTGAATAGCAATTTATTCTTTTTTGTTTCAATCTATTGTTTTTATTTAGTTTATATTTATTAAATTATGTAGATTTTGATAAAATTTTGAATTTAAAACATTGCTGATCTTTATTGTTTTGTTCTGTATCTTCAATCTATTAACAAATGTGTTTTGTTATTTATTGACTATATGTTGTTACTTATAAAGCTTAATATAAAAAGTATGTCAATATAAATTCTTACTAACTGCACATACAAGTTTATTTATTATTAAATCTATTATATAGATTAATTTATAGTAAAATATAGTACAACAATACTCATTGTAAAAGTTAGACGTATAATTTTTCATGATATTATAATAAGTTTTAAAAACTTGTTTAATGTATTTATCAAAATAACATTCTTTTACTAATTATTTATATTAAAAATTATTTCAACAAGCTTTTGTTGATAAAAATAATTAATATTCTAACTATTGAATTTGTTTAAGTTTTTCAAAAACTTTGCTTTTATTGATTAAATGAGTGTTAAAACTGTTTAGAAGAAATTCTATAGATATAAACATCTAAAAAAAAATATTTTGGCTTGACAAATAAAAAAAAATATCCGATATTTATTGCAAGTTTTTCTTAAAAAAAAATTAATTATAGTAGTTTTAAAAATCTTGAAAAATAACATGTAACTTACTTTCATTATTTCAATTTATAATATTGTTCTAATAATAAAGTTTTAAAAAATGGCAAAATTGTTTTAGGCTATGAATATTTTATAAGCTTTGCTAAACATATTTTACATGTAGACCCTTTAGTGACGTAACAATCATTTTCAAAGAGAAAAAAAATTATAAATTTTTATATATAAATAAACTAATTAAGTAGATATTCGCATTGTTTGCATCAACTGCAATTGGTCAAATTTTAAAACAAGTGTAATGCTTGTGTATAAATTATATTTCAAAATGTTACTCTATTATTATGTTTATATCTTAAATGTTATCAAAGTTTGCTGGTTATACAAAATTTACTTGGCAATTGAAAAACAAATTTTTGGTTTATTAATACTTAGTAACATAAAAAAACACATTTCAATAATAAATTAATAAAAAAAAGGATATAAAAAGTGTCTAAGCTTATTTTAATCAAAGAAGAAAAAATTTACTATAGAATAGTAAAGTGTGTGAAAATATATTGATAGAAATACATTGAAAATATTACTCATAATTTATATACAATTTGCAACTTGATATCAATAAATTGTTCATTTTGTTTTAAATTTTATTGCACAAATCTTTTAAAACTAAACGAGTTTCATTCTCAAGTGATAAACTTTAAATGAATTAAAAAAAATGGTAAGTTATAGCTTAGAAATTAACTTTAAATTATGACGTATGTTAAATTCAAATAAATACAAAATTTAGAAGTGTAGCAGGTAAAACTAAAGTCACGGTATGTTTATTGATTGTTAATATATTTATTTTTCCATTTAATACTACTTGCGTATTAAAATTAGGTCGCACTTCCTCAATAAATATTGATTCCAGGCTGTAGAGCTCGCTTTGCTTACATTGTTTCAAAACTTTAAAGTTTTGAACAATGTCAGAGTTTTGATAGGGTGTGCAATTAAAAAGATGTTCAAATATTGCGCTGTTTTTATCTGTTCCGCAGTGGTCTGTAGTTCGTCGGAATAGTTGCCGTGATGTTTCTCCAATGTTAGAGATGCTCTGATCTGCAGAGCAGGTGTAATTATAAATAACATTTGCGTCAAATACTTCGGAGCATTTACTTTTGTTGCTGAAGTAGTCAGAAACTTTTTTGCTTGTGTAGGCCGGTTCAATATTAATGTTGTGTTTTGAGATATCGATGCTCTTAATTTTTGAAATCTTATTGAACAATTATCTACGTAAACTGTTATGAAATAAGAGTAGTTTTCGGTTTCTGTTTTCTTTTAATTTTTTGTGTTAATATTTTTATTTTTTTAAATGTTGAATTTTCGATTTTGTGAGCTTCAAGAAATTTGTTGATTTTGGACTCTTTAAGATTTTTTGGATACTGATTCTTAAGTAATAAGTTTTTAATTTTTGTAAGTTCATCTAAAAAAGCGGTACAATTCAAGCATATATTAAGCGCTCTGTTTAGATAAAAAGTTTTTAAACCGAGTTTCCAAGATTTAGGACAAATGCTAGTATTTGCATTATTAGACATGTGACTGCTGGTTTTCCGTACACATTAGTGTGTAGTTGGTTTGATATTTGTTTTACTTTAGTGTCGAGAAACGGTAGTTTTCCGTCAACGGATCGCTCTATAGTGAATTTTAAGTTAGGGTGTAAAGTATTCATTTCATGTTAGAAGTTTGCTAGTTCTATTATTTAAAAAATGTTTGAACAGTTAACCTCTTTAACAATTAGAAAAGGTTTAATATATATTATTTTTCTTTATTTTTTGTATAAGTTCTTTTTAAATAAGCTTACCTATATATGTTCTGGTGATTTTCCTTCTTAAAATTTTATTCTTATTATCTCTTTCAGGTAAAACCAATAATACTATGAACAATAATCTGAGCAAAAAAAAAAAACCGAACATATATAAGTAAACAACAGTATTTACCCTTTAAGTGTCAATTTTCTAAGTTTTGTAATACTTGTTCTTTTTTATAGCTATCTTTGAAGTATGTGAGAGTATAAGTTTTGCAATTTAAAAGTTTTTAAGATCAAAAAATATGACTTATGTAACTCCTATCAAATGGTTCTTTAAGAAAATATATCTCCAGTTTTTAAGGCAAAGTTCTAATTGAAATTTATTTAGATTATTACGCTACTGAGTTTCTATCATAGAAAAATGTTTTAAAGCTCAAATATTTCATAATAATTTGAAATATTATATTAAATTAGTATTTTGTGTTATTTTAATCTTGTTTATGTTTATTGTATATTTTCAATGCCACATAGTGTGTTTTAAGTTTTTTAAGTGCGTATTACTGAAAATGATTTTTGTGACTACTTTCATGAATCTCAATAAAACTTTGAAATTATAACAAACATAAATACTTTAAAAAATATAATTAATAAATTTTTGAAAGTTTATTTCTCTTTCTAGCAATAGTATTCACATGCTTATTACTCCGCAGTATGATCTTAGTCTTTTTTAGAACTTTAATTTCCTTAAGTATCGAAAAAAAGATAATTTAAAAAGAGAACAACTAGTTTTCGGAATTTATAATGTAGTTGAATAAATAGAATAACTGAAAATATTGACTTGATTATTGATTGTTAAACACTTATACATCGAATACGCAACAATGCTTTGAATAATTCAAAACAATTTTCAAAAATTGTAACAAAGTTTTTGAATAAAAGTTATAGTATTCACTTTATTTAAATTGTTTATCATTTTTATACTGGTGAAACATTAAAAAAAAATTAATACTTTTTACTACCGTATATAAATTTAAAGTTAATCATTGTAAAAATATTAAAAATTTTTTGTACATGAATTTTTTGTTTATAACATTAAGCTATCTTGTTTTCAATAGTTGAAAAACAGAGCAAGCAGTAAAAAATAACTTTTAAACTTCATTTACACATGAATAGATTTATATTTGTAACAAAATTGTGTAAATAAGTTTTGTCTTAATCTAACTTTAACATTACACAAAATTAATTCAAAAATAAAATAAAAACAAAATAACCTAAAAAAATTAAACATGTTTAACACTGAAAAAAAGTTTAAACAACAAATATTAAAAAGAAACTAAATTAATAAAACATATTGTAGAGCTATTTGTTCACGTTTAATTGTTTAAAACTTCCAATTATTCTACAACGTTGGAAGTTTTGAACAAGTGAATCTACTTTCAATTTTATCAAAACCGCTGTAGATCTTTTTATACCAACGCTTCTCCATTGCATCAGAAATGTTTGAACCTTCTCTGTCAAATGAAGGAATAGTAAAAACCTTATGACCAAGAACAACGGATTTCATTGGATATATGTGGAATTTAAACGAAGTTTTCCTCAGCACTATTTCAGTGAACTTTTTAGAAACACTATCATATTGTTCACAGCTTAACTTACACCTCTTCCAGTTATGGTCTTGATATCTATCAATTACAAATAGCTTATTACCTATGCTAACTGAAGTGTGCTCGTATTTTCCGTTAATCATATCAGGTAAACAAGTCCACTTATTTTCGTGATAATCGTAAGCTTCAACTGAGTTTAAATATTTAATTTTTGAAAAGCCATTAGTCATAACAATTTTTTCTTCAAACACTGTACAAGCTGAATGTTCTCTGGTAACTCTCATATCTGATATTTTGATCCATTTATTAGCGTTTATTTCATACTTAAAACACGTTTTTAAACTTTCAAACTCACAATTTCCGCCGAACAGAAACATTGTTTTCATAAAGATTAAAGCACAATAACGAACTCTTTTATCCGGTGAATTTACTATATCTGCATCTAAATTATACTCAGCAAATGACTTTTTTACAGCAACAATTTTACAACACATGAATTTAAGATGACTAAAACTTGAATATACTTGCTGTAAGTAATTTGACTTTTAATTATGCTTGAACTAAAGTACTTAGTCATAATAGAGCAATGGTTAACACAATTGAATAAAAATAAGCTAAGTATACTATAGCCTAACACTTGAATTTTAGTTTACCAGACATTAAAAATTCAAAACTTCAAATAAATTTAAAAATATCAATAGAAAAAACTATACTAATTTAGTTTAATAGTATCGGTAAGCATTAACGTAAAATAACTTTATACATTTATCAACACCAACTTTTTTTATTTATTTAAAGTGTACAAGAGTAGCTTAACCTTTTAATTTTTCTACGACTATAAAAATCTCAAGAACTACAATCAACTTTTATTTCTGAGTTACTTATATCAGATAAACAAAAATAAAATTTTTAAATATATAACTAATTTAAAAAGTAAATTTAGTAGTTATTTAATAAAATACAAATAAGTTAATTTTTTTCTTTTATACATATATCATAGTGTTGCTTTTAATTTATTATACTAAGCAAAAAATTCATATTTTTTAACTAAAAGAACAATAGAGTCTTTAAGAATTTTTAACTCAGTATTAAACAATAACAAATTATGATCAGTTGGTTAAACTTTTAGTGTTTGTATGTTAGTTTTTATACTGTTAAAAGTAGTTGTTGTGATAAACTACTAAGTTTTGTTTATTTAAAAGTTCTTAGTATTTTTATGAGGACACTATTTTATTAAAATCAATTCATAATCTAATCAGTTTAAAAAATACTAAAAATGCGTTTTATAATTTTTTAGCATATGTTCGGTAAACTGCGCCCCGCGGGACGAATTCGGCTTACGAAAGGATAAGTTAGGCTCTTGATTACGTAGATAACTAGCCCGCTAAAAACATTTTTGAAACATAAACTGAATTGTATGGGGTTTAAATGAAATATAGCACTGAAATAAAGTAGAAACAAGTGCTTTTTATAAGCTCTATTTATTTCAACTATTTTAATTTTTATTGAACGATAAAAAAAGCGCTTAAAATGTTTAATTTTAGGACCTGGTGCATGAAAAATCTTAAGTTCTCAAGTTGTAAACCACATGGATACATTTTAACGTTTTGTCCAGGAAACATTGCAAGTTATTTTATACTTTTACATTTATTTATTTATTAAAAATCGGTTCACATTATGGAGTTGCAACTTCAAAGATATTAAAGATGATATTTGAAACACACTTCAAAGCAAAGAAGGAAATTTTCAACTGAATTATTTATCAAAATATATCATTTATTTACGCTTCCATGAGCTCACAGTTTATCGGCCGCGTCTAGTTTGAATACTAAGTATAATGTATTACTGTTTATAAAAAACAGTCTTAAATGTTAATCCTTATTTTTTATCAAGTCGATTTAGTTAATCATTTAAAATACTTCTGTTATGACGAATGTTGTATTAAACAATTTGTTTTGTTAAAAATAATGGTAATAAAAGTTTTTATTTGCTTTAAAGTAAAAAATACATATAAAATTACAATTTTGTTTTAATATATTATATAATTATTATTGATCTTCTGTGTAAGTCAATATTGATATAATCTAGTTTTCTGTCAAAATAAAATCTTATCTTTAATGTTGCACGCTTATGCTGTAAAGTACTTTTGAGACATAATATTATACGCAATTATTAGTAGAGTTAAATTCAAGACTCCTTAATTGAGTAGAAGAGTTATTAATTTTAATACAGTGTACAAAAATTTTCAACATTATGTTTAATATTTTAATAAAACAAAGTATGGGATGGGCTTACTACCTTAACACATAAATGAATTATAGTTATTTATTTAAATTAGATAAAAACTTGTTATTAAGGTGTTTTCAGCACATTATTAACTTTATATTAAGTTTTCTTCATTAGAAAAAATGGTTGACATCTTGTACATTTATCATGTTGTATAAGGAAATAACTAATTAATTTAGTCCTGGACATAAAAAGTAATTTTAAAAACTTAGGAAGCTAACTAATTAAAAGTTACTATTTCTAGATAAGACACTAAACTATCCTACTAGTATACGACTCAAGATAAGGCTTTGTAACGAACCAATCATTACATTTTATGTTTCGTTATTTCAAAAGAGTTAAAGTTTTAGAATTTCAATGTTTTCAGTGACGTCACAACTAGTATTGAGAATAGAAAATGAGAAAAAGAAGCGTGAAGTAAATTTGAGTGAAAAAGTTTAAAACTTAGCTTGCAGACGCGAGTCGGCGGATTAGTGACGGGAGAGAAGCGAGTCGGTTGGATAACTGCCGGGGGAGAGAACGCACACAACGACGTGGAAACAGCACAACGACGGGAGAGACGCGAGTCGGCGGATTACTACCGGGGGAGATAACGCACAAAACGACGTGTTGACGATAGGATTGCGAATCGTATGATGAACAATCGAGAAGGGTTTTGTTGATAGAATGTGGATAGAAGAATTGATCGTCCAGTCTATTTTCTGTACATTTCAACAACATGTTTAGTAGTTAGTATATGTGCCTACTGGGCTCTTATCAGAAGTCATTGGTTTTAGTTTCTTTTCTTTCACTTATTTCAGGATGTGTTTATTAATGTTGTATATAAAATCACGTGCACTAATAACTAGTTTTTATATTATTATTTTTATGGTGAGTACTAGTATATCAAATAAAGCCTGCGTTCCATCTGAACGTCTGTAATACTTTAAATAACCGTTTCTTGTTATCTTATTTAAGAGCAGCTAAACCAACCTAACAACATCGTAATTGATGACGGTTACAGCTTTTTCGGACAATTGATCCTAGGACTCATTACTTTGAGCCCTTTTTTGATTGTCGTTAAATAAGTATTACTAAATAAATAGTTTTTAGTTATAAAAAACCTAAAGGTTAGTTAAGTTAAAATTTATTAGAAGTTATATAGATTAAATTACGACTAAAGATTTTCAGAATATTTCAAGTTTCCTCTTTTTTAAAATTTAGCCTCACTTCCTCATAACGTATCTTTCTTTTTAATAATTTTAAAACACTTTTTTTAATCTTTAACAGAACGTTTTTTTTGACTTATAAACAAAGTAAAAGTCAAAATGTATTTGGGCTTATTTTTGACGCAAAGACCCTTTGAAAAATGGTCATTTAAGTACTTTTTTTTGTCTTTGCCAAATAAATACAAAAAAAAAATTAAAATTAGTTTTTTTTGATTAAAGTTATCTATTTTATGTCCATTTTAATAGTCTTATTTTTTATTTCAATCTTAAACTAGAGATAAAGGCAAAAACATATTGTAAAAATTTGTTTATGAATTTTCTTTCACGGGCCGCATTCTTGTGAAAATAAAAACGTGCTCGCGGGCTATTAAAATATATTTAAAATTTAAGGCTGACATATGCTTGTTTGTTATTTTTGACAACTTTCTTAAGTATCATAAATAGTTTTTATTGGTTTTTTTTTTGCCGTTATATTTACTAAGCCCTGTTATATTGTATTGGAAAACATTTTATCATAAAATTAGTATCAGACCGATTAGTCGAAGTATGTACCTGTAAAACAATATCTAAAATATTTTAAAATTCATCGATTTTAAAAATAATATTTTTTTACAAGCACTAAAGTTGTAATATTATTTCAATTTATTGCATTAAAAAAACAAACTTTAAATATGTTTAAATTTGATGTTTAATTAAAGTTCAATAACTATAACACCTAACATTTGGTAATCAAAATAGGACTTACCATACCAGCGCAGCAACAAGTAAACATACGGGCAGTCGGTACAATTTTGGTGAGAAGATGACCGGTAAATACAATGGACTCAATTTTTACATGCTTTTGTTGTGTCTTCAAATCAAATAATAATCAACAAAAAAGTAAGTATAAATTGTAGTTAATTATGCTTACCAAGATGACTAGTATGTGTTGAGTTGTTAAAATGTCGTTGTTAAATTAACAATTAATTTAAGGGTGTGTTACGTTTTTATACATCGGACCAGATGTTGAAAAATATAATTAAATATAAAAGAAAATAATGAAGTTATATTTTTCCCATAAGTCAAACTTGAGATTTTTTAGAATATATTTCAATTCCGAAAATATTTTATGTAAGTGTTACCACTCGCGGGCCTTATAAATATATCCCAATGGTCATTTCCTGTCCAAATGTCACTTAAACTCATTTTAGTCATTAGATATTTTATATATATTAAGTTAAAGCATATCAAATTATAAATCGTAACTATAAGTTTGTAGTATTGCTGTAAAAAAAAACAATTTTTTTTATATCATTTGTATTTTTTTTTGTAATTTCTTTAGGCTAATAATTAAAACAATTTAATAATAAATTCACCACCACAGCCTATTAAAAATTTGATTCTTACTTTACTTGTTAACCGTTAATCATTTACTATATGTGATGTCTACTTTAACTACCCATCATTAAAATCAAAATGTTAAGCAGAAGCTTTTCCCGTTTAACAAAGCTAAATGAAATAAACAAAATAAAGTTCATAAAATAATATTTAAAGTATAAGTTATCTGAGGACACTGAAAAGGTTTCTAACTATCAAAAGCAACTACGAAACTTTTTGGAATTTCATGTAGATTTTTAAGCATTTTATCATAAGCACACAAAACAAATTGAAAGTAATACTTTATCAATCAAAAGATGTTTCGTTACATAAATTACAATATTTCAGTTTCAAAACTTATTCAAGTATAAAACATAATCAAAAGTTGTATATCTCAACTTTTTTGACTTAAATAAAATATTTAAAATATAAAACTTAAGAAAACTGAAACTCTGTTTTAATTTTACTTTTTTAATAATAATAAATTATTTTCACCAAAATTTGAACATAACATTTTATTTAACAAAACATTTGATATAACATAAATACTTTTAATAACTAACTAAATCGACTTAATTTATCAGAATTATATAACGAAGGAACTTGTTTATATTTTTCTTATTTAAAATGACTCACAACATATAATAATGATTCTACTTCGAATCAATTATTTAAAAAGTTAAAACTTTCAAACAAGTCATAAATATTTTTTTCTGAACACAACTTGTTCAGAAGTTTGTCATATTTTTCAGAATCTTTGCATTTCAAACGAAATGTACTCGTAAAAGTTAAAAGTTTGTGATCAGCACTAAATGCTTTCATCCGGAAAGAGTCATACACATTATTACTATCTTTTCGTCTGATCATAGTTAACATTCCAGAAATACTGTCATACACTTCACAAATATGATAAATCACAAACATTTTGTTACCTACACTGATTGCTTGATGGTCGAGCTTTCTTCGATTAAAATCAGGCAGTGAATTGTTTTCGTGATATTTAAAATCTTTAACCGACTTAGTTCAGCCATCATCTATAGTCTATACAAACACCCCCTGTCTGACTTTTCTACAACTACGACGGCATTTGCCTCCACTATAATTCTATACAAAATAAAAAACTGTTAAAGCTGCACTTTCTCTTTTAATCTTCATATCTGCTTTTTTGATCCATGCATTAGATCTTGTAACATACTTAAAACAAGTCTTACTGTACTCATAATTAAATTTACCACTGAAGACATGCAGGTTTTTCGTAAAGATGGAAGTGCAATAACAGATTTTTTTTAGGTAACTTAAGTCCAACTATGACTCAAATTATTAACATTAACTTAAGATAGACTTGATTTTTACCATAAGTTTTTAGTTCAAAGTAGGTTTTAATCTTTTTTTTTTATTTATAGTAAACTGATGCCTATTTTATTCTTACATATTTTGTTTTATAAGTAAAATTTGCATAAAATAGTATTTTTTTACAATTTACAGTTGATACTGTTGGTAACATTAAAGTTTTCCAAGTTTATTGATTTTAAATAAGTGTTTCTGAGAATTATTTTCAGTCAATTTACCCGTTACTGGTAAAAAGATCTGCCTTTGAGTCAGTAGTTTATCTTTTAAAATTAACTAAATTAGATAAACTTAAACGTCGTAAACACAAAAACAAATTTATATACTTTTGCATTTTTAAAAAACAAAAAAAAAGTTTTGAAGTTGTTATACTTGTATTTTTTTTGTAATATAAATTATAAATGTTTTATAATGTTTCATTATTTACTAAAAAACTGATTTTTTAAGTTAGTGTTGTAGGATATTTGAAAATAATTTCAATATAATATTTTGATAATGATACTTTTTTAGAAATAAAAACGAACAAAAATCAGTAAAAACTTTGAAGACTTTGATTTAAATATCAATAGATTGATGTTCATTACAATTTTGTATAAACTTAGTCAAAGCAAAATAACGAGACAATAATAACTAAACATGTTTAAAACCACAAAAAAAGTAAGAATTAACGAAACATAAAAAGTTATTGTATAAATCTTTGTTTACTTTTTACACGTTTAAACGTTTTAACCTTCCAGTTATTCTACAACGTTGGAAGTTTTGAACAAGTGAACCTACTTTCAATTCCATCAAAACCACTGTAGATCTTTTTATACCAACGCTTCTCCATTGCATCATAAATGTTTGAGCCTTCTCTGTCAAATGAAGGAATAGTAAAAACCTTATGACCAAGAACAACGGATTTTATTGGATATTAGTGGAATTTAAAAGAAGTTTCCCTCTGCACTACTTCTGTGAACTTTTTAGAAAAACTATCATATTGTTCACAGCTTAACTTAAACCCCTTCCAGTTATGGTCTTGATAACTATTAATTACAAATAGCTTGTTACCTAAGCTAACTGAAGTGTGCTCGTATTTTCCGTTAATCATATCAGGTAAACAAGTCCACTTATTTTCGTGATAATCATAAGCTTCAACTGAGTTTAAATATTTAAATATTGAACCGCCACCAGTCACAACAATTTTACCTTCAAACACTGTACAAGCTGAATCTTCTCTGGGAACTTTCATATCTGATATTTTGATCCACTTACTAGCGTTAATTTCATATTTAAAACATGCTTTTTGTCTTTTAAATTCGCAATTTCCGCCAAGTATAAACATTGTTTTCATAAAGATACAAGCACAATATCGAACTCTTTTATCCGGTAAGTTCACTATATCTGCATCTAAATTACACTCGGCAAATGACTTTTTTACAGCAACAATGTCTTTATTTTCAACCCCTTGAATGCTGGTTATCAAGACACTAGAACCATATATCAACACTTGATCAGAAATACTGTACTTCAAAGTAGTATGTAAAGTCTCATTATTTGAAAATGTAGGATAATTTAGCTTATAAATATTTCTTTTGTAAACATGTTCTTTATCAGAAACAACTTCAGAAACAGCTTTTTTTAAGCATTTAATTTCCCTGCTTATATATTTATTTCAATTAGTATTAAACAATTTTTTAAATACTAAGTATACATAGCCTTTGCGCAGAGAGCATTTTACCGGTTTTGATGCAAAACTCTAAAAAAAATTTGATCAAGTTCATGAACCCTATTGCATACCATATTTATTTATAAGTAATTAAAATACTTAATTCTATCTCTATCTTTAACGGGTATAAATAGGTATAGAAACTTAATTTAGTTATAAAATAAACAAAAAAAACTATTTACAATTTATTGCCTTCACAAACAAGATGGTGCGCGACGCTTAAGTTTTCTACACATTAATCTTATACGAACTTAAATATTGATAAAGGTGGAAAAGACATTATTCATGAACGTAGAAATCCTATCAAAATTGTTTCATATCGTACCACAGCTTACGTATTCGGCCTTGAAGTCTCACGTAAGCTGTTTTATCCTCTGTGGCCGCGCAGTCCCAAGCAAACTGTTTTGTATCGTACTGCCATTCACATCTCCGACCTCGAAGTCTCACGTGAAAAGCTGCAACTAATTCCACGAAGGAAGAGTCGCCCCGTTGAAGCGGCCTAGGTCTGCTCCGTAGGGTAGTTGAGGTATAATTACCTGTTTGTAGATGTGCTTCATCGTTTATATACATTTTTACTCTCTCTTTTGCAGGTGGCTTGACATGTTGACAGTTGCAGGTGGCTTGAAATGTTGATAGTTGTAGGTGGCTTGACATGTTGACAATTGCAGGTGTCTCGGCATGTTGAAAGCTGCAAGTGTTTCGGCATGTTGGAATCTGCAGGTGTCTCGGCACGGTTTTAATAGCCAGCTTACTTACTCACTTGGTTTTTCACACGGCAATTAATGAATACAAAATTGTATTTATTTTGCCTTTGTCAATCAAAAAATATCGAGTAAAATTTAAAATATAAATTAGAGAACTGTTGTTATTATTTATTTGAAACTTGTCTTTTAAAATGGACTTTTAATTAAAACAGTTTTAAAATTTATTCTAATGCATGCATCAATATATAGACAATTGAATAGAAATAAGTATAACTTCACATAAATGTCCAACATCCCCATATAAAATAAGATTCAAAAAGTGAACAAGTGATGTTTGTGTACCCTGGTACTGTATTTTATTGTACCCTAATACTTATATTTTGTAAACAAACCATAAAGCTAAACCATACTGTGATATTGATTTAAGAATAAAAAAATAGTAAAAAAAGTAAAGGATGACTATAAATAAAACGTAATTAAATAACAAAGGAATATCTATTGTTATTAAAACGAAAAAAAAAAACAAGTTAGTACCAATAAAAACTAAATTTAATAAAATAAATTAAAAATAAAGAGTGCAAACTGTGAATAAAGTGTTAGCCTCACTATACAAAATCACTAAGTTAAACTTAATCTTTTTAATAAATTAGTTTATTTTTTACTTAAAAATTGGACAAATCAAAAGTTTTAAATAAACTAATCTGTAAAGCTTAAAAGTTTACTAATTTTTGTAGCAAATTAGTCTAGCAGTTTTTTTTCACTTGTTTTTTTAATGTTTCCTAAGACTCTGAGTTTCTATCATTTAGGTTTTTTTATTTTATGTAGTTATATACTACAACAATTAAAATTAAAACACTTTGTTAGTTGCTACAGGATCAAAACTTTATACAAGTCATATTTTTAAATTTGAATAAGTATTTGGTTATTAAAATCCATTGTTACAAAAGAAGGGTCTCTGAATTCTGTTTAAACAAATGTATTTTAAATAAAAAAATTTTAAGTTGAGTTTTAATAAAACTTAAACAAGGTGTATAAAACAGATTTTTAATTTTATTAAGTAACTTTTATTTAAAATTAAAATAATACTTTATTTAAGTTTTTTTATAAACTCTCAAAATGTTAATTTCAAAAGTTTGATTTCAAGTAACCGTTTTATATTATCTAAAAGCCTTAAATAATTGAATTTAAAATAAAGGAAAAAAAAAGATATTTTGTATATTTTGAAATAATTGAACTTAAGCACATTTTAATTTTTTTATAAATCTGGTTATATCTCATGATTGCCACACACTCAAGTTTCTCCGGATACCCGAAATTTTTGAAGGTATAACTCTTCACTGTCAGGATAATTAAGAACGCTTTAATTTTTTTTAACCCTGACTGACCCAGGAAAGCTATGTTTTATTAATACATTAAGACTATTTGAATAAATTATGAATAGAACATTCTTAGTAAACACATAACTTAGTAAATTTTCGTTTAATTTTAATTTATATTCTTTCATTTTATTGTTTTTTTATTTCTTTAGGTTTAATAGTTCAGAATAAAAAAAATAGCTCGTAAGAAATTGTAAAAGCATGTGGTGTATGAATAGATAACCGAAAGCTTTTTTCGTAAAACCGATTTTTTATATTTGTTGTAAAGTAAGAAAAGTAAATAAGATAATAGTTTTAGTTTAATTTCTGAAATATGTTTTATCTTTTGTATGTATCAGAAGGTTCAATTGGTACCAGTGGCTACTTTGGTCAAGAGATGCTCAAATTTTTTTATTCAAAATTCCCCTACCTTAAGACTTTTCTAATTAGCTATAAAAAGTTTTTTTTAGTAGTATAATTGAAATAGTTTTATTAAAAAAGATAAATTTAAAGTTACTGCTTTAAAAAATACTTATAAACTTCAAAGTAAAGCTATTAAAAAAGTAAAAACTTCATTAGAACTCTTTATACTTGCAAAATTATAGACTTACCAAATATTTTTCTTTATCAGTTACAGTAAACTCTATAAAACATAAGATATTTAATAAAACGAAAGTATCTGTTTTATTAACGAAAAATTATCAATCTTTTTAATATGCAATATAACAGTGATAACAGCACCTAATTGCACATCATATACAATACAGAAAATTATTTTTGAGTAAAAGAAAGTGAAAATTTATAATTTGAATAAATTTCTTGCTTATTTAATGTAGGTTAGATATTAATCTTAGAAAATTAAATTGTAACTATAACAAAATTTAAGCATGAACTTACCGTATTGCACATTTCTAAATATTGGTTAAATACAAATCAAAAGTTGTCAAAAAAAAACAAGTAATTTGACAAATGTAAAGCACAAGACAAAGTGAAAAATTGTTTTATGGCAAGTTTGAAACGTAAGACTTAACGACAGTAAAACTAAATATCTAAAGAACAAAAAAAGAGCATAAACAAACATTTCAACGATTAAATAAAATACAAAAATGTTGGTAATTAAAACGAAATTCTATTGCAAGTAACTTGAAAAACATTATCAAAGTTACTAATACATATTTGAATGCGAAATTTTGTTGTTTAAAAATAATCACAAAATAAAAATGAATATACATTTAACACCAATAATATATAATTTATTAAGCTAAAAATAACTCATACTTTTAGATATTGCGGCTTTTAAAATACTATTTTAATCTTTATTGTTAATTTTTAAAACAAAAATGTAAAATACTTAGTATTAAAATTGAAAGTTTTAAATTTCTTTTAGAAGAAATATAAAAAGTTTGTTTTTTTTTTCGTCCTAATTTATAAATTTTCAGCTTTATTACAATATAAAACTGTAAAAAAAAATCTTTACAAATGAAGAAAATCAGAAATTCAAAAAATCTAAAAATAAAAATTTTAAACCACTTGAACATCAGTCTTGAGTATTATTAATATCTGGTGTTGGTCTTCTATTTTTAATTCGAGCTTTTCAACTTCAGAATATTTTCAAAATTTGCAATATTTTTATAAGTATTATATAGTTTAAGTATTTACTATACAAATTTATTAAATTGTTATGCTTTAATTTAAAAAAAAATCCTGCTAGTTATAAAAGTAAAAAAATACAGATGCAGAACTAATTTTAGTATTGTAAATTGACTTCTATTATAAAATACATAAGCTATATTCCATAAAAACTTTGAAATTCTTAAATTTAAACAGTAAAACGGTATTAAACAGTAAAAAACAAATGCGTGATATTTTCTTGTTTTAATTATTACTTTAATAAATGTAATGAATCTTAATTAGTGCTTCAAAAAGGACAAATATGAAAATATAAAGAAAATCAAACTATTAATTTTTGAAACAAAAATTAACAACAAATCTAATAGAAGTAACAAAAGGTTTATTCAGATGTGTATCTGTGCCTTAATCTTATAAAAGATGAAAATAAATAATGTTTATTATAACGATTTTAAATCACGAAATGGTAAAAGTGAAATTGCTAATTAATAGAGATGATAAATAATTTTTAAGTACTTGTTTTGTTTAATATAATTTCAAAAAATCAAATGTTTGTAATTTTCAAAAATAAAAACGACTAACTCAGGGTAGATGCATTGGGCAAGTCTTTAATGAGTAGATCTGCGGCCCGCAATGTACTTATTAACCAAAATTCTAATTAAAATAAATATGAATTGACAAATCTTAAGTGTAAACCAATAACAATTGATAAAGCCTTTTTAAAACTTAATTTAACAAGCTTTTTCGATAAATGAGTTGATCATATCAATTTGATCATAAGACCACAAACTTTCGGTAGACTGGGACCACTTTCAAAATATAAGGTCTCGTCAGTTAGTCCATTTGTTAAATTTGAGCCTGTCTCATAGCATACGAAAAGCCAGCCTTATGCTTTGCAAACTTTTTCCGGTGTTTTTGTTGATAATAATTATAAATCGTAAATACCCACTAAATACAAAGCTTATATTTTTAATATATATCAGATTTTTTTATAAATAAAAACTTTTGCAATGTCATTTAGTTAAAAAAAATTGTTATTAAGAATCTTTTCTTTAATTAAATTCATATCGTATACAATTATTTGTCAAAAATGCACGAATGTAAATTTTACACAAAATTAGTTATGCACGTCGTTACTCTTGCACTCAACTTTTAGATTATATACACTAATAATTCAAGCTTTGTTTGGTTTTTAAATTAACTTATTTTTATTATCATTACTTTCATTAGTTTTAATAGTGTTTAGTCTAACTATAATAAAATTTGAGTATGTTTTTAGATTAAAACATAAAAGTGAAAAATCTTTAAATTAAAAAAAAATTATGCGTAAACAATTGTCCCGTCCTCATATCCTTTTTTGATTCGTATATAACTCTAAACTTTAATAAACAATTTTAATATCTTATATTAGTTAAACGCTAAAATTCGTTTTAAAACAACTCAAAAAATGAAAGAAAAACTTTTGTTCAATATTTGTAGTTATTAGTGCTTATGACTTTTTCAGATTAGTGCTAATTATGGATTATATTTTTCAAATGAAAATTACATAGAGATTAGATTAGAATATCCGCTAGAATTCGCTAAAAACAATTCGTACCAACAAAACAATGCTGTGTAGAATAAAAGTGTAATCTTATTTTATTGTTGTTTAAAACATTTTCTTAAGTAGTTTGTTTAGTATTTTATTAGTTATAATAGCTAATTTATCAATAATCATGAGTGTATTTAATTATGAAACTTTAAATATAAACAAAACTATATTTACGTCTGAAAAACTAAGCAGTCTCTTTAATCTAAATAAGTTTTAAACTTTTGATATTTTTAACCAAAGACTTGAACAGTAAAATTTGGTTTATACTATAATACCTAAGATTATTTTTAAATCTAAGAATTAGGTTAAGGTTTGAAAAAGTAAGAGAATATTATAACTTGTTTAAGTCAATTAGACTTATATCAAAGAAAAACTACGATAGTTAAAAACACAGATTCTGCAAACTATAGATTAAGGTTTCCAAATGTGGGCCAAGTGGGGGCCATGACAGAATTACAAGGGGCCATTAGCAGACAACGAGCCACGAGAGGGTGGGGCATGAGTTCATAATTTGAAACTTAATAGATATTGTGGAGTTGATGATGAAAAGCAAAAAAAAGGGCTTAGGTGCTTTAAAAAGTAGTTTGAAACTTACACCAGATATTTTTGGGTCCTCAGGGTCATAGCATTTTTAATTTGTTTAAAGGGGTTTTTGAAAAATGTATTTGAAACACTGCTATAGATTAAAACATTAGTTTTAAAACAAATTTTTCAATGAGATTACCAGTATTGCATTTATGTCATTAATTAACTATTTAAATATCGAGATAATCAATGAGTTACCGAAAACTATCGCATAGATTAATCTTTTATTTTTCACTTTATTATCATTGTGCTTATCCTTTTATTGATTTTTTTCTGATTGAACTTATTGAAGGGTTTTGTTTATTGTGATAAGATTATATAAATTTATTGTGATTTTATTAAACCAACCTTTAATTTAGCCGATTGTGATAGTACATATCGAACAAATATAGATTAAGTTGTTGAATTTATTTAAGTTAAGGATTTGAGTTAGATATAATAAAAAAACTTGTTGTACCAAAAACATTGGTTGTTAATTTTTTTGAAGATGTCACTTAGACATCTTAACGTAATTATTTTAGTACAGTTGTTTGTAAGTCTATAACTTATTTAAACACAGTTTAGACTAATTTTATATAATATACTTAAAAAAAAACTGATATAGATGAAGTAATGCTACAAAACGTGTAAGCTTTAAAGAAAAGTAGTATCTGAATCAGATAAAAATTTTTAAAGCCATAATTATGACCCCTACCCTATCAGAAATACACATTTACAGAACTATGTAAAGTATTATATAAAGTTAAAATGGTATTATTATTTAGTTTAACCGTTATACTTTCAAACCTAATTTAAATTTTATAGATTTAGTTTATTGAAACAAACATTTTATCATCACTACTGCGGCGCACTAGTTTAGTTGCGTACTTTTAAAGTCTAAATTCTCATGAAGTTAATGAAGTTATAAAATTTTTGCTTTTGGAGTTTTTATCAACATTGGTGCACACTTTCGCTTGCGCACCGAATCATGTATTGGGTATTTCCCTAGCTTGTCATAATTGGTATTCAAAATTTTCTTTAACTTTTCAAATACTAGATAATAATAGTTGAAAAAGGCAAATTAAGCAGAAAAAGTAAACAATAAAAGATAAAGATATTACATTCTTTTCTTTTTTGGGTTGTACACATGCGCTAGTGTCCCTCCCACGCTACGCCCCTGCTATTTACTATTTATTTTCTTTGAAAAAGTAACATAACATTTTAACTGCTAAATTTACTTTAGTTTTTATAACTTTATGTTTTTACTAAAAAAAATGAGTAGTGAAAACTTATTAAAAATATATAATAATAAACACAAGTGGAGTAATATAAACGTTTATAAAATGTTATTTTTTTATTTGTTAATTAAATTAAAATATCTGATATTTATAAGGAAATTAAAAAAATATACATAAGTATTTTAGATATTTTATAACGCTTAAAAGTAATCAATATCTAACTTTTGTGTCTTTTATGATTTAAATTTATTACATTGTTTTTAGTGATAAGATAACTTAAAAATTATGAAACATTTTTATAGTAAGAATGTTTAAAGAGCTTTGCTATACACGTATTACATTTAAACTCTTTAGTGACGTAACTACTATTTTTAAACGAGAAAAATTATAGTAATAGATTCATAATCAAGCTAGTAAACGTCAATTTTAATATGTATACTTGTAGGCAATTCGTTTGCCAATTTTAAAGCAAGCGTAATGCTTGTATAAATACTAAACTTCAAATAAAAGTGTAATATTTTTTTTGTCTGTTGTAAAATCATAACAAAGGAAAATAAAAACTGCTTATTGAATCTTAAGTTATAACTAAATATTATTTATATCATTAAGCTTTACTTTTACTAACTTGTATTGTTTGTTTTGTTTAAAAAAACAATAATATAAATTTAGAAACTGCTTAAACGTTCAGAGAATCTTACTTAATTTATTTGTTATACGTCAAAAAAAAAAGAGAACTACATTTGATGCATTTCTCTATGAATCAAAATAATACTTAGAAATTTTAGTTTTAAGTTAAGGATTTAAATCATAAGTTATTATTTAATAAAGTACCTTGTTTGTAATTTTATTAGACACTATGTTAGAAAATCTGAGTTTTAAATTAATTTACTCCAGTTTAAGTGTTTTTATTAGGTATTTAATGCAAAACTTTAAGTAAATGTAAAGCACAAGACTAAGTGAAAAATTGTTTAATGGCAAGTTTGAAACGTAAGACTTAATGACAGTAAAACTAAATATCTTAAAAACAAGAAAAGAGCATACACAAACATTTCAACGATTAAATAAAATACAAAAATTTTTTAATTAAAACGAAATTCTATTGCAAGTAACTTGAAAAACATCATCAAAGTTATTAATACATATTGAAAGCGAAATTTTGTCATATAAAATAGCTAAATACTTTTAAAAATAATCACAAAATAAAGTTTATATTGTATTTAACACCAATAATTTATAATTGTATTAAACTAAAATAATCATACTTTTAGATATTGTGGCTTTTAAAATACTATTTTGATCTTTATTGTTAATTTTAAAACAAAAAATGTAAAAATATTCAGTATTAAAATTGAAAGTTTTAAATTTCTTTTAGAATAAATCTAAAAAGTTAGTTTTTTTTCGTCCTTATTTATAAATGTATAGCATTATTACAATATAAAATTGTAAAAAAAAATCTTTAAAAATGAAGAAAATCAGTAACTTAAACAATCTAAAAATAAAAGTTTTATACCACTTGAACTGCAGTCTTGAGTATTATTGTGTTGGTCTTCTATTTTTTAAATTCGAGCTGTTAACCTTCAGAATACTTTTAAAATTTGCAATATCTTTATAAGTATTATATAGTTTAAGTATTTACTATACAAATTTTTTCAACTGTTGTGCTTTAACTAAAAAACATGCTGCTAGGTATAAAAGTAAAAAATACAGATGCAGAACTAATTTTAGTATTGTAAATTGACTTCTATTATAAAATACATAAGCTATTTTACATAAAAACTTTGAAAATCTTAAATTTAAACAGTAAAACGGTATAAAACATATGCATGGTATTTTCTTGTTTACTTATTACTTTAATAAATATAACAAATGTTAATCAGTGCTTCAAAATTGACAAATATAAAATATAAAGAAACCAAACTATTTACTTTTGAAACAAAAATTAACAAGGAATCTAATAAAAGTAACAAAAAGTTTATTCAGATGTGTTATCTGTGCCTTAATCTTATAAAAGATAAAAACAAATAACGTTAATTATAATGATTTTAAATGTCGAAATGGCAAAAGTAAAATAGCTAAACGATAGAGATGATAAATAAGGGTTATAATTATTTTTTAAATACTTGTTTGGTTTAATATAATTTCGAAAATCAAATGTTTGTAATTTACAAAAATAAAAAAGACTAACTCAGTGTAGATGAATTGGGCAAGTCTTTAATGAGTTAATATGCCGCTCGCAATGTACTTGTTAACGAAATTTTAATTTAAATAAATTCGAAATGACAAATCTTAAGTATAAACCGATAACAATTGATAAAGCCTTTTTAAAACATAATTTAACAAGCTTTTTCGATAAATGAGTTTATCATACCAATCCGATCATAAGACCACAACCCTTCGGTAGACTTGGACCGCTTTCGTTTTATAAGGTCTCGTCAGTTAGTCCATTTGTTAAATTTGAGCTTGTCTCACTGCATACGAAAAGCAAATATTTGACCCTGAGGTTAAACTTAAACAAAATAAGTCCATTTCGTTTACGTGAAATTTAGAGAAAAACCAAAAAGTTTAGGACTCCTGTTTTCAAGTAATCTACATATTTTCATTCATATCTTTTCTCATTTAACAATTACATAGGTCATAGACGAATGGAAATCCTCTAACCATTTCATAACCTGACATATATCCCATTTGTGATCATAACTGCTTTGTAAAAATCTATGTAATCGATTATAAACTATCACCCTATGAATTTCCAATTTTTTTTGAAAAGTCACTTAGTTAGACAAAAAAAAAACTATATTAAAGTCAATTTTGCAATAGAATAAAAAAGTTGTAATAAATTAAGATAAATTTTGTAAGTTTTGTTTTTGAGCTTGCACTACTAAGTTTAAAAAAAGTAACTTTTTATTATCATGTATTCACATATTTCTTATTTATGTTTGATAATTCTTAAAGAAGTGAGATGGTTATAAAAAGGAAACTGTCTAGAAAGGTTTTTGGCTGTTTCTAATTCAGTTATTGATTTTTTCTAAAAAGGATAAGGTATTGGCAGACAATCTTGTTAAAAGAAAAACAAAAAAAAATAAAAATGCTTATATGTCAGACTTATATGGTGAGTTCTACCATATGAACAAAAATTTACAAGGTAAAAACTTAAACCTTGTGAAAGTCATGAGTAAGATAACTAGTTTTAGAAACCAACTTGAACTGTACGGAAAAAATTTCAAAAATAATCAGGTCGCAAGTTTGGAAAACTGAAAACTTTAAATAAGTGAAGGTGATGTATAAGTGCTTTCATCTCATCTGAAACAGTTTAATGTGACATTGATAAACGGTTTAATTACATTTTTTGATTAAATGTCACGAAGTGGATTATGGATCCTTCGAAGTAGATCTTTTTGAAGTAAACGTTTACTTATAGGAAACCTTCTCAGATTTACAAACTGACCTTGAGCTTAAAGTAAATTTTCTGAAAGAACGATAAAAAAGCTTTTTGACTCAACAAAAATTAAGGCAAAAGTTTTCCATCATTGGGAGGAAGTTAGATTGTTGTTTATAGCTTTTTCTTGTAGGTTGTTGAGAAACCTTACAGTTCAGTTATCAACATCTTTAGCAAAAGATCTTATCTAGATATTTGTAATTTGTGATTTTTTGGGATATTTCTTATTTAACCTGATTTGTATTGTATTTAGGTAAGCTTTTTTTAATATAAATATATTACGTTATTTATTCTACAACAGGTTTGCTTAATACCTAATGAATATAAATGATGGTAGACTTCCTCTTGAGTTCGCACTTTTTACCAAAAAAAAAAGTACTTTCTAAAATTTGACTTAAATAAAGTCTATTACTAACTAGTTATTAATAAAACAACAATATTTACAACATTTTATAGCTTGTACAGATCTACTGTTTTAAATGAATGCTTATTTTATGTTTTAGTTGTTTTTATGATTATTCATAACATTATTGCATTATAATATATTGAAATCTTCCACTTGTAAAAAAATTATCATTTTTTCTTGAGTTCGCACTTTTTGGTTTTGTTCAAAGTGTGAACTCAAGCGGAAATCTACTGTATTAATTAAGTGGTTTATGATTTTAAAGTTAGTACTAGTTTTGTTTTGACCTGGTTAACTTTGTAGTTTATATTTGTCGTTTTACATTAAACAAAAAAATTTAATAAAATAGTGATTTAAACATTTATTTGAAAGATATTTATTTGACAGATTTTTTTTATTACTTGTTTAATCTGCATAAAAAAATGATAACCATTAAAGTTTTTATTTCAAAAAAGATTATTTTGGCTTTAAAAGAGTATAGATTTGAAGTCTCTATTTGAAATGACTTCAATTTTTTCACTTAAAAGATTTTAAAGTTTGTTTTGCTTTCTAAGCTGAGTTATTATTCTAAAAAAAATGTATATTTTAAGGAGATTGAAACAATTAGTACAACTATTTTTTTTGTTTTATCTTAGTTCATAATATTTTGAAAGTTAAAATGTGGTTTTTTATTTTAACAGTTTAATCCTAGCTTTAGATTTTTCACTATTTTCCTCTATTAAATTATTAGAGGTTGATAGCTAGATTAAAAATTCATTTCTGAACTGAATTAAATAAGCCATCAAAAAGACTGCTACAGTTACAAAACAAATTTTTAACCTAAAAAAAATTTTTTTTATTGATTATTTCCTATTCACAGAAATAACTTTAAAACCTTTAGTTCGTTTTTTAGTTAGTTTTCTTTAGTTAGAAAATAAAATTGTTAGAGTTAAGGTTTAATTTTCAAAGTTTATTTCAAATAAAACACTAATTAATGGTATTCTACTATAAAATATACAGTTAAAAAAGATTAAAATTAAATTAAACTTACAACTAACTTGCCTATAATAATTTTTAGTATTAAAATTAATAATTTTACTGTATTAACAGAAGTTATTAATGAAACCAGTTTTCATGTGAGGACAATCGACCAGTCGGTCAATCTGCTTCAAAGTAGATTAGCAATGATGTTTTAAAATTTATTCCATAATGTGTCAGATAAACTATTTATTCTTTTGTAGTTTTTTAATCTCTAATATAGAAATATTTAAATATGCTTATTTATAAAATAGTTTAAGTATATTGTGCGGCTTAAATAAGTAAATGACTTTTAAATTTCCGAAATTCGTTATATCAGAGATTAATATAATGTTAGGTTTCAATTAAGATTTAGATCGGTGACTTACGGTCGAGCTACAGTCAACTTTCGGCCTGCTAAATAACTTGAAAACTACTTGTGCAACACAAATAAAATTAGTTTTTTATTAGTTAATATTTTGAAAAACGCTTTCATTTTGGTTTTTAGTTTACAGTAGTACTTCCTAGATCTTAATAGTACTAATCATTTTATTACTATTTTGCTCGAGTTTTTTAATTTTTAAATTACGCAGCCAGCAAGTACATTTTTTAGCAATTCAAAACTAGAAAGGATTTTTTAGTAAATATGACTTGCTGACTACAAAAGTTGTCTACCACTAACCTAAGGATTCATTAGTTTCAAAACAATAAATATTTAAAGAGAATTGATTACAGAATACATAGGCTTTTTATTAATTAAGTATTATAATACACTTTACTGGGCTTATAAAAAAAACAACTGTAAATTATTTTCTCACGCCCTGAAACTACTTTTACCACAGCCCAAAAGTGCATGCATAAGAAGTACCAGACTAAATTACATTTCGAACACAACTTTTTTGGCTAAAATGTGCGTAGTCGAGAATAAAAATTACTTTATTTTTTAAAATACTGGGGGGCGATTTTATTTTCAAATTTCTCAAAAGGGGGCGATTTCGTAAATTAGTTTGGGAAACCCTACTCTAAACTTTAATAAAGCATTTTAATATTTTATATTAGTTATACGCTAAAATTATTTTTTAAACAACTTAAACAATAAAAAAAACTTTTGTTAAACATTTGTGTTATTAGTGCTTATAACTTTTCAGATTAGTGCTATTTATAAATTGAATTTTTTAAATGAAAATTACATAGAGATTAAATAAGAATATCCGCTAGAATTCGCTAAAATAATTCGTACCAACAAAACAATGTTGTGTAGAATAAAAGTGTATATCTTATTTTAAACGTTGTTCAAAACATTTTCTTAAGTAGTTTGTTATATATTTTATTAGTTAATAAAGCTAGTTATAGTTTCAATTATAAAACTTTAAATAAAAAAAAATATATACTACGTCTAAAAAACTAAGCAATCTCTTTAATTTTAATAAGTTTTAAATTTTTAATATTTTTAACCAAAGACTTGAACAGTAAAATTTGGTTTATACTATAATACCTAAGATTATTTTTAAAACTAAGAATTAGGTTAAGTTTTGAAAAATAAAAGAATATTATAACTTGATTAAGTCAATTAAACTAACTTATATCAAAGTTTTACTACGATACTTAAAAGCAAACTATAGATTAAGGTTTCCAATTGGGCCTAGTGGGGGCCATTAGCAGACACGAGCCACAAGGGGGCATGATTTCATAATTTGAAACTTAATAGATATTGTGGAGTTGATGATGATAAGCAAAAAAAAGGCTTAAGTGTTTTAAAACGTAGTTTTGAAACTTACACTAGATATTCTTGGGTTTTCAGGGGCATAGCATTTTAAATTTTTTTAAAGGGGGCTTTCTGAAAAAAATGTTTTGGAAACCCTGCTATAGATTAAACATTCGTTTTAATACAAATTTTCAAATGAGATTACAAGTATTGCATTTATGTCATTAATTAACTTTTAAAAAATCGAGATTATCAATGAGTGTACCGAAAATTTATCGCATAGATTAATCTTTTATTTTTCATCTTTATCATTGTGCTTATCCTTTTCTGATTGAACTTATTGAAGGTTTCTGTTTATTGTGATAAGATAATAGAACTTATTGTGATTTTATTTATACAACTTTAAATTTAGCCGATTGTGTTGGTACATGTAGAACAAATATAGCTTTAGTGACTGTTGAATTTGTTTAAGTTAAGGATTTGAGTTAGATGCAATAAAAAAATTGTTGAACCAAAAACATTGGTTGTTAATTCCTTTTGAAGATGTCACTTAGACATCTTAAAGTAATTGTTTTAGTACAGTTGTTTGTAAGTTTAAAACCTTATTTAAACAGAGTTCAGACTAATTTAATATAATAATTAAGAAATATAGTATAGATGAAGTAATGCTAAAAAACGTGTAAGTTTTAAAGAAAAGTAGTACCCGAATCAGAAATAGAAGTATTTGAAGCCATCATTATGACCCCTACTCTATCAGGATACACATTTACAGTATTATGTAAAGTACTATATAAAGTTAACTTGGTATTATTACTTAGTTTAACCCTTATTTTTTCAAAAACATTTTAATTATTTTTTAATTTAGTTTATTAAAACAAAACAATTTATCAACAAAAAATACTTAAGTGTAAAAAAATATGATTTAAATTTTAATGAAAATTTTTAAAAAACACATTCTACAGTAATACCTTTAAATTTTCAAAAATTTAGTTTTTTTATAACCATTTATTATAGTTTAAATTGTTTCAAAAGTTTATTTTCTAACCATAAAAGCCAATTTTTGTAGAGTAAAATAGAGCAAAATAGTGTTTTAATGATAAATTTTGAAAAATGTAAAAAAAAGTATAAATAGATATAAATATTGATAGTTGTAAAATATTAACTTTACAAATACATAATTTTTATTTGTAGTATTAAACAAATTTTCTTCCATAAAAGTTGACAGTTAATTCAATTTCTAAATTGTATAATCAAAAGCTACTATTGAAAATTTTGTTTCATTGAATAACAAAAAGAAAAATAAGTAAAACCTAGAGTAGTACTACTAATTGCAAAAATATTTAGTTTTATAGTGCTTAAAACAGTTTTACTCTAAAATTTTTTAACTATTATAGTATATCTATACAAAAATTGGTTATACTATTTACTATTTTGTTTTCTTGGAAAAAGTAACATAACATTTTAACTACTAAATTTACTTTAGTTTTTATAATTTTATGTTTTTACTAAAAAAATGAGTAGTGAAAACTTATTAAAAATATATAATAATAAACACAAGTGGAGTAATATAAACGTTTATAAAATGTTAAATTTTTAATTTGTTAATTAAATTAAAATATCTGATATTTATAAGGAAATTTAAAAATATATATATAAGTATTTTAGATATTTTGTAACGCTTAAACGTAATCAACGCCTAACTATACTTTTATGATTTAAATTTATTAAATTGTTTTTAATGATAAGATAACTTAAAAATTATAAAATATTTTTATCTTAAGAATGTTTAAAGAGCTTTGCTATACACGTATTACATTTGAATTCTTTAGTGACGTAACTACCATTTTTTAACGAGAAAATTATAATTATAAACTCATAATCAACCTAGTAAATGTAGCCTACAATTTGTAGACTTGGAGGCAACTTGATTGCCCAATTTTAAGCAAGCGTAATGCTTGTATAATTACTTAACTTTAAATACAACTTCAATATGTTATTTTGTCTGTTGTAAAACCATAACAAAGGAAAATGAAAACTGCTTATTGAATATTTAACAGTGTAATGGTATATAAAAAATATTCATTAATAAAACATTAAAAAGGTATTGAAAATAAATGATTATAAGCTTAATTGAGTCAAGTAATTGTAAAGTTTTTTTTTTCTTTATAGTACACAACAGTAAGTTCATATAAAAAATATTAATATAAAAATCATTACTTTTAGTTTGTGATATACTATTAATATTAATCAAGTAATTAAATAAATTGATTATATTTGCTGTTTTCTACTAAACTGAATAGTCAACTTAGTAAGTTTTTATCTTTTAACTTTAAATTAGGATCTCTTTAAACTTTTTAATTTAATTTCATTATATTTATATATATATAAACTAATTGTATAAAAATTTTTAAGGTTGTTATTTACTTATAAGATAAAAAAAAGTTATAGCAATAGTTAGGCTTAAATTTAGGCATAATTTTTCTTATAAACAGTAAAATATAATTAATAAATAGTAAAGTAAATTTAGTTGATGGTCACTAGTTTTAAACTGTTTTACTAACTAACTATTTTTAATATTTTGAACGTTTACACGTATACTTTTAACAAGTATATTGTTTTCAATCGAATAACAGAGGCAAACTATTTTTT
The DNA here is from genome assembly GCF_965202585.1 of Thalia democratica. Lineage (NCBI taxonomy): Eukaryota > Metazoa > Chordata > Thaliacea > Salpida > Salpidae > Thalia > Thalia democratica. The sequence continues at coordinate 43,079 of NW_028139646.1, forward strand.
TTAAAACTCAACTTATAACTTTTATATGAGTAGATGAGATTTAAGCACTTGTAAAGGAAACTAACAGTATACGAAATGAAACTTTTTATTATACATGCATTTAACAGTTTATTTTAACAATTGCTCGTAACAAGTACTGACGTTGAAATATAGTTTGTAGACTATTAGTTTAGCTTTATACATCTCTATTTAGATTACATAAACAGAATAAATATGTTGTTTATTAAACGACAGTATAAAAAGTGCTTTGAACATTTAGTCCTAAGACCTGGTGCATTGAAAAAACTTTTCGGTTATCGAGTCATACACCACTGATACCTTTTAACATGGTGTCCAGGACAATACAAAAGGATTAATTAACTGTATTTGTGATTAAAAATTAGTTATATTATTAACTTGTCAAACATTTTTTTTTTCTAAAAGTTAACACAATATTTTTTTTGTTTGTTTCTTTCAGTATTTAAAAGTGTCATTTTTACTTAATCAACTAGGTCTACAGTTTATTTTTAAATATAAAACCTAAACATTTGAGCTTCATATTTATAACATATTTTAACTACTTAAATTTATAAAACTTTTTAAATAAAACTAAATGGTCGATAATTATTAAAGGTTTTTATTTAAAAAGTAGTTGAAAGTCTTATGTGTTTTATAACACTTAAAAAGTAACCAACAGCCTACTATACTTTAATGATAATTCGTTTGTTGTAAAAACATTATAAAAGAAAATAAATACTGTTTTTTAAATCTCTAATAGTGTAATTATAGACACAAAATTTCATTGAAAAAATCTTAAAAAATTTTTTAAATAATGTGTCTAAGCTTAATTGAGTAAAAAACATATGAAGTTTTTTGTTTTACTTCATGAAAATTTAACATTTTAAAAACATATTGATGCATTAAAACTAAAAGTATTTATTTTGTATGTGATTTACATTACAACATTGAACAAGTAATTTGTTAAATGAATAAGATTTGGTATTTCTAAATTATCCAAATTATAAAAAACAATAAATGAGTGTTTTATTTCTATGAGTATTGATTTAAGTACTTTTAGATTTTTTTTAATCATTTTTATTGTAAAATATTCGTATACATTTATAAAAACCTTATTTAAAAGTATATTAAAGCAATAAATAAACCTTAAACAAAGTTTATTTTAATATTAATCAATTTTCAAGTCATCAAAGTTAATTGTAAACAAATAGTCAACTTATCAGTTATTGATAATAATTAACGTTAAAACGTGAATTTTAAAAACTTGCTTTTAAATAAATTAAGTAACAGAATACTAATAATCAAACTATATTTTGCATATCACCTTAATTTTTTTTAATATAAATTCTAATTTTTAAATTTTTCAAAAATTAAGTACGAAAAAAAAAAACAATAAGTTTTTCCGTTTTGCTGTGTAATTCATGCATAATACTTTTATAAAGTATGAAATTAAACAGAAAATTTTCGATTAAAGTTTTTGATAGAACTCGTTTTTATTGTTTAAAGCAGGGTCTCTCAAATTATTTAATAAGGCTTAATATATTTTATGTATAGTTTTAATGACGTATACTTAATTTTAAGATTTTTCAAAAACTAACTTAGATTAGATATAACAATATCAAAAGAAGTATCTCGGATAGAAGATTAGCACTAAAACAAGCTTTAAAAATAGTGCTGTTTGTTCGCATATATGCTCCGCTCAATCAATAATAAATTTAAGTATTACCAAGTCATGAAAAACTTTTAGTTGGCATGTTCGGACAGTGTCCTTTAGCTGTTATTTTAAAACTTCAAAAAATAAATATTCACTTATGAAGTATGCCAATTTTTGCTGCCATTTTTAAATATATGGCACATTTCTGCGGTAGGAAGTTTTTTCATCAGTACTTTATTAGATTATAAGAAGTTTCCGCAAAAAAATGTCAAAACAGATTTTCGCATATGAACACTAGATTTGCTGAATGCGGGCACTTTTGTATCACTCAAAGTTGCTTTTTGAAAAAATTCTTGTGAAGCTTGGCGGTAATTGCAATGTTCAGCTACTATTTTATTAAATAACACTTTTACTAATTTAGGAGCTCAGTCCAAGCAAACCTTTACAATTTGGGCATATAAGACTTTCGCCAACTTAAAGATCTCACCCCATTTTAGTTGTCCTAGATCTGGAAGGTTAGTAAATACCTTGGTTTAAGTTCCCCGAGTAAATCCCTGAACTGGAAGTCCAGGTAAATTGATCGTTGTTGAAAACGTGCTAGTGTCGTTTTGTGTAGTATTGTTTTTAAGTAGTAATTAAATTATTGCTTTGTTTTTTTATTTAGTCTTAACTAAAACTATTTCAAGTTTAAGCTGGTGTTTTCTTGGTGTGAACCTAAACTAACTTTGTTAGTTTTTGTGTTTCTAATACTTAACAAGTTATTTAGTATTCATACTTTTATAAGAGGAAAATACTTTGGTTTTGTACAAAACTTGTAATTAACTTACAAAATTGAGTAGTAACTAAACTTGTAACCAAAAAATCTGGTCAAGTAATACTATACAACTGTTCATTTACTCAGTTGAACTGTAATAATATTATAATATAAAGGTTCTCAAATCGACTTATTAATATGTCCTTTATCCATCGTGAGCAATTTACCACCCGTAGTCCTCCAGCATATTGTTCTAATACTGAAAAAAGGCTAACGAGGTCGTTAAGTTACTGATACTTAAATCTATAAAATAAATTACTATGCCATTAAAGTTTTTACTGAAAAGCACGACATACCGCTATAAACCTAAAAAGAAGCTCTTCCAAACTTAACATTTACAAACGAAATTATGTGTTTAAAATAGACAGGCTGTGCGGCCAAATGGATGAAGCGTTCGGCTAAGAAATGGTCTAAATCCCATCGTGTTAAAATAATTTAAGTTTGTTCAATTGTTTAAGACTAAACAACTGAAAAATGTGTATTGGTTTTTTATATAACAGTTTTAAAAGAAATGTATTCACATTCATTTATTTAGAATTTTTTTTCAAAACAGTATTAAATAGTATTATCATCCTTTAAATGAACAATTTCCAATGTTAATGTTAGTTCATAACTTGAGTACAAATTAGAATGGCTTACATTAAAGAAAAATATGATAAGGTTTTGAACAGAGCTTTAAAAACTTAACTGATTCTGTAAGAGGTATTAAATAAATATATTTCTATATAAAACTACATAAAAGTATTTTTTGTAAATTGTAAAAACTTAGTTTGCTAATTTTTCTAAAAACTAAAATAGTTCTTCATATTTTCAAAATAGTTTAAACCCTGGATTTCAAAAGCTAGCAATATCAATAAATAAGTATATCGAGCAAAAAAGATTATTAATTAACTATTTAATGGGTAATATCTAATAAAAGGGGTATCTTGTTTTTATTCTACTACATGTACAATTATGAAAATGAGTTTAGGAAACTTGTTTAAAATATGGAACTTAACGAGCCCTACAACTATATGTTTTCAATACCAGATGCATGAAAGTCTATGTTTTTAGATCATAATATTTAGATTATCTTATTTACAAAGTTGTTCATAGTGACTAAGCAATATTATTTTAAGAAAATTGTATTAAAATCAGTAAAGTATATTACAGTAAAACAATAAACCCAATACTAAGTTAAGAGTTTTTTCGTTTAGTAGCAACACTTTAAAAACCGTCTTTTAACCGATAAAAAAAACTATAAGTTATAACATTTTTTATTTATTTACTGTAAATTCTTTTCTAACAAAAACATCTTGTTTCACTAGTTACAATTTGAAAAGCGCAGTTAAACTCGTTTCCAAAAACATAAAACTACTTAAACGTGTAGTTAAATGTAATGAACATTTTTAGTTTTAACAAAACATACCTAAGATAGTTTAAAATAAATTGAGTTTGAACCCCAACCATACTTACATTATTAATTATATACTATTAATTATAGTTATACTTATAATAAACTAAAATTACTAAAATACAAGTTAACTAATTATATTAATTAGCCTTATAAGTATTTATGTACCGTTAAATTTTTACTAAAACACAAAAGAACTATTAAAATAAAACTTTGATAGTACCAAGTTAGATAAATAGTTTATTTATTTTATATCCACCACTGGAAAACTAAGTATATGAACATACCAAATACAAAAGTAAAATAAAACGTTTAAACATAAACACTGTTTAGTACATGCAAAACTATTATTTACGGAAAAACAATTAAATCAACCATGCATTGTTTTACATATAAAGTATGCATTAAATAAGTAACATAAAAAAATATATCACCAGATTGGAATGTTGAGTTACAAACTCGAACAAGAAAAATGTTAAGAATAGTATATTTAAAAAATAGTAAAAATTTTTGAAATGTTTTAAATTTAAAACCATTATTTTTTGTTTTAAAAAAGTTAAAATCCACATATTATTGGTACAATATTATATTTAATGATTGATATCCTTAAGTAGTTTGATAATTATTAATTTTGAACAAACAATGTTCAATAAGAAACAAAAAGTGGTTCTTTAACTAAATATTACTTTAGAATTTTATTGATAGTATATAAACTTGTAATGTGTAAAAGTTATGTATAATAACTAAAAATAACAATAAGTCTATACTAAAAAGTATTTTACCAGTGTAGAAATAAAACCTTTCATCACATTTAACCAATCAATTTACCATATATCCACCATTAAATGTACAAAAAAATGATAGTTTAACAATCATAACTATTCTATATACAAATTATTAATAACATTTTATTTTACGCTAAAATACAACTGAAGTTGTAAAATATGTTAGAGACATTCACGTAAATTTTTTTTAAATCATTACTATTCGACCTACTTTATTTATTTTGAAATAGTGCTGTAAAGTATGTGAATGTTAGAAAAACTTAAATAAAATTACAGTTTGTGAAACTACAACTTAATATTTTTACACTTTTATAGAAATACTACAAAAATATGTTTTTGAAAATTTGCAGTAATTACATTCGACTCACTTTATACAAATACAAATGTAAATTAAATGTAAATTTTTTAATATTAAACTAATAATAATAAGTTATTTAAACCAATTATGTTTTTTTAATGATAATAATCATTAACCTTCAATTTTTCAGTCCAGAAGAAAAGCAGATAAAATTACGGAAAAATATACTCTAAAAATTCAAAATAGCTTATAATGTTTTATTAAACATAGTTTAATAATGTTATGTAACATATTACTTGTTAAATATTTAATGTATATGTTAAATTATTTGTAAACCAGCGGTTCTACAATTTCAATCATCTTTTGAAATGACGCCTTAATTATTTCCGTAAAAACTTCCCCTTTCCTGAAACTTGCTCGTAATCCGTGACGTTTTCAATCAAAACAGTTCTGGACTTCAATTCGGGTAGCGAACTGGGACGTTCCTAATAGATTATTATTTCAATTTCAATGTGTTTATATTATTGAATTGTTTAAAGAATGAGACTTTAAAAAACTTGAATCTTAATTTAATAAATAAATGTGTTTTGTTGTTGCATGCAAACAACTTAAATGACAAAAAAAAAGATTTTAAAAAAGGTTGATTTTGTTTATTTTTAGCCAAGAGAAATATATTTTCAAAAAGGGCAGTCTGCAAGCCAGTTACTGATACAAAAGCTTACAACCTCTGACTTTTAAGTAAATCACACAAAATTGTATCTATTAAGATGTCAAAAAGTATGTATATCATGTTTAGGTATTTCAGAAGAGTGTTCTTCTAAAACAAATAGTCCTTGACAACTTTTTTTTTCGGAGACAACGCTAATTACTTAAGTAATAGTTATATTAAGTAGTTTGGAAACTAAAGTGAAAAAGCATTAAAAAACAACAAAAGTAGTTAATCATTTACAATTGAAAAGTACTAAGTAAAATAAATCAATAAACTTGAAAGTACAAAATTGCAAAAAGTTTTTAACCCTACCAAAAATTTGTTTATGCACTTATAAATTTTTTCATGTTTAATTATAAATTTGTAGTGTGAAACAAAGAACCTTGAGAGGCAAGTTAATTTATTATATTAGAAAAATTTGAAGCACATATATGACATTTGTTAAAAGTTTAAAATGAGTTGATTTAGATAAACCAGTCAACAAATAAATCAGAAAAAACTTACAACATCATGGATAATTCTTGAGCGTCCATATCATTTACTGCTAAATCCTCATCTTGAATTGTTGTATCGCCATTGAAGTTGCAGGTCTCTGCTTTACAAAAATGTTTTTATGTAATCAAAAAACAAATTGTATAGGTAAGTGTATTTTTTTATTGTTTTTGAGATAAGTGTCATTGGTATTTTATAACTAATAAAATACTTTGATACCGCTTATTTAAAGTTTTTTGATTTATTTTACAGCAGTAGAACACTACTGTTTCATACGACAAAAAATTTGAAAACTTAGTTATAAAAACTAGTTTTTGGATAAAATAAAGATTTTCACTACCACAGGTTTTGAACCAAGGCGGTTTGAGCTTTTTTTCTAACAGAAACTAAACGGTTTAAATACTTTGATAGACTTTCTAAATAGTTTATTTAGATTCACATACATTGAATAAGGATATTTTAGAATTTCGTATGATAACAGATGAAAGCTCTTATCCCTTTGTTTGAATTTACTGTTCTTTAGGTACGCCTTGTATTAAATGCTGAGTTACATTTCGTATATAGAACTTTTTTTGATATAGAGTCATATTTATATATCTTTATTACTAATTTTATTACCGTAAGTGGTAGTTTGTTGTTCGACCGCAATATAGTAAACAAAACTATTGTAGATAAACGATTCAAATTTTTTTCAGTCAGATGAGTGGTTTAGGGAATTTCCCTTTTTTATCCTAGCACACCTAGGCCATTGCAGTTGGTTTTTTAAATTTGTAAAGTAGTTGCTACTTAGTTAAATTATCTTGTTGGAATCTTTATCTAACTTTTACCAAGTATATATTTCAAATTGAACATAAAGACTGCGTTCAATAAACTTGTGATTATTAAAATTTTGGAATTATTATAAGTTAAGTGGTTGCTTAATTTATAAAATAAAGTTCTTTTTTATTTCGAATAAAATAAGATAGTGAAGTATATAGGTTGTTAAAAATTGATATACTTATTCTATTATATATATATATTAATTACTAAACGACAAAAATGTTCAAAAAAGTTTGGTCCAAGGACCTGGTGCACAAAAAACTTTTCGGTTATAGAGTCATACACCAGAACAGTTTAATGTCATTTCAGACAATATTAACACTTGTGTAAAGTAAAGTTATGTTTTATATAGTTTGTAAATCAAAAATATGTAGTCTTAAACTTAAAAGGTTTGTTTTTATAACATTTTTAAAAATATAATCTAAGTAAAGTGCTACTTAACCTTTTTTAATCTTGCTTTGTTCAAAGCTTAAATTGAAAAAAATAACTGAAAGTAATATTGTAACTACAATTCACAATATTTTTCAAAGTCATTTATTTCTTAATTTTAATTTTTATAAATGTTTATTGTTTTCAGAAATTTTCTAGAATTAAAAATACTACACAAAAAATAAACAAATATAAATGAAAATATTGACAAATTCATATTATATTTAGTGAAAAAGAATATTATTCGATACACGCTTTTCAACTACTGTATAACTAAGCTGTAGAATAAAATATTAAAGTTAATTAAAGCTTGATGACAAATTAATGTTAACATTGTGTTCTATAGCTTAGTTATACATAGTAGTAGTTAAAAAGTGTGTACCGAAAAAATATCCTAATTAATAGATATGCAATGTCAACATTTTTTGTTTAAATTTTGTACCAAAAAAAGTTATTAATCAAATACAAGTTTTCTACAAAGCAATAAGTTTATCTTACAACTTGTTTAACAACTAAAAATTGTCTAACCAAAAAAATACAATTAAGCAAAGAAAAAAATATAAATTAAGTTTCACAAGAAATAAAGATTATAAACTCATATTACAGTATACAAAAATTAACAGCTAACCGTCACTATCCGGGGTCAAAGTTAAACGTTTCAGTCAATTCACTGACAATATCAGATGCATCTTCAGATGTGCCTTACATCGTTCGAGTTAATCTTCAGATGGTTCTCTTTCATCTTCTGGTGGGTTGTTATTTATCAAATAGTTAGGATTATTTATTTCTTCTACCACTTCGTCCTCAAGTTGCTCTTCCACATTGTTCTCTACTGTTTATCAAAAATCGTTATTTGTTTTCAAGATACAATTGTGATAAATTAATTAAAATTGTTAGTTCTGATGTTTTACTTTTATCATTAGTTTTTGAGGCTATTTGGTTAGAGTAAGTTTAGTGTATGTTTAAAATCAGATTTTTTTTTAATTTTGAATAAGTTTTATTGACATAAGCAAAACACTAGAGTTGATTAGAATAAGAATATATAATAACAATTATTATTAAAACATTTTGGTTAAATGATAAAAATAACAATTTAGCTGTGATTTAATAAATATTGCAGTATTTTAAAAATTTGTATCGTTATTTTGTAAATAGATACAGTTGATGCTTTAAACAAAAAAATGATAGGTTCAACTTAATTATAAAATAAAACCCATTTTAAACAAAATCGTCAATTTTTGGATTTTATTACAATTTTTTCGGAAAGTCATTATTTCAAATTGAAAATTTGGTTTTCAAACAATTAATTTAAACCGGAATAATTAATACCAAATCTTAATATAACTCATGGTAAAAGATACTAATTTACAAACTTTAAACACAATAAAATAAATAAAATTAATACAAATTTATAGCTTATTCAAAAAACATGTTTTTAGACGCACAAATCGCCTTAAAATTTTTAAGCGGATTAAAACACATTATGCATTTATCAAATATGTCGTGAAAGTTTAACGCAATTTATTATTCATCTGTACATATATTGTGACATAAATTTAATTGTTTAAGTTTATTAAATGTACAAAACGGCTTAAACTTTTTTATTTATTTTGGTAATAAATCAGAAAAATTTAAGTGAATTACACTAGCTTATGCAAGTATTAATAATTTCTAAAACATACAACAAAACTGTTAATTGTTTTAATTTAACAAAGTTTCATTTAATTGGCTTTATTTAAATTTTTAATGAAATCTGTACCTTAAACAATTTTTTTAATAGTCTAAAATAAAAGTTATACACCAAGAGCAGATAAAAAAATAGTCAGAAAATTAAATAAAAATATGGTGATTGTTATTATATTCACGTACTTTCTTTTTAATATCTTAAATTATAAAGTATCATTATACTTAATGCATGTACTTTAAGTTTAAATATTTTGAGACATAATAACTTTTTATCAACTGTGTTTCAGTCACGTAAAAGAATATGTTATAAGTTGTTTAAAAAAAAACTCCTAAAAATGCATCAGTTTTGTCTAATATTATTATTAAGTATATATCAACAAGTTGTAATGCATTTGTTACACATTTTAAAATGCTTTTGTTATGTTTATATGCTTAAAATTTAGATTAATATGTAAATTGTGTAAATTTGTGAGTTTAACAGAAACTTGGAAATTGTTTTTATTTTTTATGTATAAATTCCAGTTCTTACCTTCTAACATTTGATATACAAAACTAGCAAATGCGAAAACTTGATGAATAGGGCAATATAGCTATAAAAAGTTTGGTAAAAAAAACCAAACACCTAAAATCCCCATTACTGCTGAAAAAAAAGTTAAAACGTAGAAAAATTAAAATTGTGAAACATATTATTAAAACTATTCTATAATTGATTAAACTTTTAATTAAACTAAAACCATTAACAAACTTGATGCTTAAATTCTTTTAACAAAACTTTCCTATGTAAGAGATATGAATAGTACCAAATATAAATTATAGCTCTTACCAATTTTTAAGTTTTTTTTAACTATTAAAGATTCAATTATATATACATATGCTAGAATTGTTTAAAGCAGAGATTAGAATAGCGCTTACAAAACAAAAATATAACAGTTTTTCATTATATTATATACGTAAAAAATTGGTTAGTTAAGATAACAAATGAATTTTTGATTTACAAAAATTTACAAAGTATTAAACAAAATCAAAGTAAATTTAACAATCACATGAACTGAATTCCATGAACTTAATTACTATATTTTAAAGTGTTGTGTAGTAGCGAACTGCTTATATAAATATTCTCTTTTTTCATAACTGTAAAAAATATATTAAAACATTGTGTGCGGTTTATTTTACAAAAAAAAAAGTTTTAAAAATATAATCCTGTTGTATAACTTAGCAAATAGTAGGAAACTATAAAAGTTTACTTTGAGTTAAAATTATCAATACAGAAAATTACTTACTTTAAAAAAATTGTATATCTTACTTCTCAAAAAGAATAATTTTAGTGATCATATGAAGGTAAAACTTAACTATATAAGCTATTTTATTTATAACATAAAAGCTTTTAACTGAAATCTTTTTACTATGTTTAAATTGACAAAATAAAACAAAGAGTATCTTGACAATTTTTTTTGCATATTTTTATTTAATTCTAGATGAATAACAAAAAATAATAGTCCTTATTACTGCTAGAGTTTCAAAACATTTCTTAAACTAAATACCTTAAGCTAAGTAAAATATTCTTAAACACAATTTGTTATAGTTTTTATAAAACAACATCAGCTATTTAACTTGAACAGAAAGGTTTTTTTTCAAACAAAGTAATCTTTTAAAATGCTTTATCTTTTTAAAATCTGTTTTTAAAAAAGTATAAAACACCACACTTAAAAATTTTTTGGTTTCAAAAGTCTGCTTTATACTAATTTTCTCAAGATATCGTTCAATAACATGTGCTTGCTCAAAGGCTTATAATACTTCAAGCAGTTTTTCACAACTTTAAGATCAATAAAAGCCGTTTATAAGTCAAAACTTTGAAAGTAAGTAAAGTTTTACGAATCAAGCTCATACTTCACTATATATGGAGACAACAATGATTTTAAAACAATTATGTAATGCATAAAACTGCTATGTCCGTAACAATTTTCTAATTTTTTAAAACAGCTTTGCAAATTTATAATTTTATTTTTTATTTTTTAAGCATACAAAAAAAATAAAATATATATTCAAAAAGATCTAGACAATATAAACCTCTGGAAAATAGCATGTTTTAATAAGAAAAAGAAATAAAAAT
>NW_028139647.1:0-54264 GCF_965202585.1 Thalia democratica
AAAACGCTAAATAAAAGTTTTAACCACTATTTGTATTTGTATTCTTAACTTATAACAAAATACTTAACACTAACTAAAATACTTGCTGTAAATTGACAATATTCGCTTTAAAAGTACACTCCTGCAGTCTGCATTTTATCAAAAAAATGCGAACAGTATATTTTAAGGCCATAATCTTTTATCAAGAAGGTGGTTTTAGGGTAAAATTATGTTTATTATGAAAATACTGCCTAAGACTTTTATTCTATTTGTTAAAATATTTTTTAGTTAAGTTGAATGTTTCTTATAATTAGACTTAAGAACTCAGTTATAACTTATTAAAGTATTTCAATTTGTTTTAAAGCTTTGAATTAAGATTTAAACAACAATTTTAGTAAAACTTTCCTTGCTTTTATTAACATTAAAAACATATATTTACAATTAGTGTTTGTATAGTTCAGCAATAGGAGTAAATATAATAAACCTGCTATCAGCCGAATTCAGCAATGCGTATTGTGCGTAGAGTGGTAAAACAATAATAAAAGCTAAAAAACAAAAAACTGCAGTAAAAAGATATTGTTTTTCTCTATCTTTAAGTCTTTTGTGTATAGTAGACTTCCATTTAACGCAGTCGTCTGCAAGCAACTGCCCTAATCAGTTTTTAAGTTATTTGTTGTTGTTGATCGTGCGGTGAAGTTCATTGTTTATTTTCGATGGCATAAAACATCTCAACTTGTTGACGATGGCCGAAATAAATACTGGATAAAACTGATAAAACGAGCGTGGAGAGTAAAATCTTACGTTAAGCTGACAATGTCTAAGACGTTGAGCTGTGAAGATTTTTTCGATCTAAGACGTCAATTTTTCGGTCTTTACCCACAAACGGTCGCTTCAGTTCTTCGTACTAAAGCCCGCTGGTAAGATCACAACAGCGGTTTCTCGCGACTATTCCTGCCTGATAAGTCCTAATTAGAACGAAACGGGTCGTAGGATTGTCTCGGATGCTGTTGTTGTTGATCGTGCGGTGAAGTTCATTGTTTATACAGTTTTTAAGTTGAAATGTTTATGCTGTATATCGGTTAAATATATTTTTATATAATATATAAGATCTAATATAAACTATTCTACAGCTTAAAAATAAAGTAAAAAACTTATACTGTATCAAACTGCTTACTATTTAAAAAGTAATAATTTGGTAATAATTTATTACAATAATTAAAAATTGATTATTTTAGTTAATGTAAATTGATGATTTTCAACTTAAATTGAAATTTTCAACTAATATTGATTCTTTAAGCGTTTTATGTATTATTATTTGATTATTGTTGCTCGGTCAAAACAAACAATGACAAAAGCGTTGCCTTTGTTTTTTTTATAAAGAAGGCTCACTTAAAAGCACACTTTACTTGTGAACAATGAGCCTTGATAATTGTCAGCACTTAAAATCATGTAAAAAAGTTGGTTGTCAAGGATTTGAGTATGTGAATAAAATCATTCAAAAAAGTTGCAAAATTTTTCATTTTTGAGGCTGGAAGTTTTAAGGCTGAAAAGACTTTGGTGAAGGCTGACCTTGGAAAAAGTCAGAAGGGTCTTTTTGACCTAAAGGAGGTGTAGAAGGAGCTCACAAATCAGAAGAAGAAAGTCATTGCTTTAGAAGAGTCTATTAGCTTTGTTAGTGGTGGCTTTGAAAAAGTTAAGAATTAAAATAAACAGGCTTGCCACAAGTTTTTGAATATTTTTTCAATGTTTATGAAAGTAAATGTTTGTGGGTCTATTTTATGATTGATTTAACTTTAAGGTTAAAAACTGCATTACATAGTTAACAACATTGAAAAGACACTATTAATGTACTTTAAAAGTGTTTTTTAATTAAAATTATCTAAATGATAGTCCTTCATTTCAAATTAAAATTTTACTATTTAATGTGTAAAAAAAATTTAAATTCAAGGTTTTTATTTAAGTTTCGTGGCAACCCTGTAATAAAGGAAGATTTAGCAAAAATATCAAAATTATCCTCATTGGCCAGATTTAAAATGTCAAGCTAGCTTAAATATATTAATTGACAAACCTTTACAAAACCGTGTAATATTAGAACTATGAAAAAAACATAATTTCAAACTTTTTTATGTTTTAATTTAAACATTTCTGTCAAAATATTTAACTAAAGTTTAAAAGATGTTTCCTACAAGTCATTTACAAATTATTAAACTAAACCTAAAAGTAAACTATAATTAAAACAATATCTTTAAAACCATAAGAGATTTTTTTCAGTTTAGCAGTCTTTTTTTTTTATTAAAAGTTTCCCTTTAACATATAATCTATTGCAATATTGATAACTTATTTTAAAATTTTAAAAAGCAATTTTAAAACATAACTGATAAGTTATATGTTAATAAAAAAGAATATTTTTATAATCAGTTATTTTGATAACCCCACCCATGACTTGGGATGTTTTTATAAATTTAAATAAATTTCTTAATATAAAACACTACGTTTAATTGTATGTTTTAGATTATAACAAAACTTTTTCAAAACTAAAAACCGTCATTTATTTTTAAGCTTATGTTTCTTAATTTTAATAGAACACCATAATTTGGATTTATGAAAGAAACTAAATTAGCTTTTTAACGGTAAGTTTTTGCACTTTTAGTAAATAAATTCAAGTTGTAATAAGTTTGGTTATAGATTTTATAACAAATTTTTTTTGTATATGTGTCTACCATTGGGTTTTGATCTTGCAATTAAGTGAAAAATGCAGTAATTCAGTATCAAAATGTAGTTTTATATGGATTATACTACATATTATATAGGCATAAATTCTAAAAATTCATTAAATCTTTTAATCTAAAATGGTAAATGTTAGAATTAAAAATTAACTATTCCTTTAAACAAAAAACAAAACATAACAAGGTACTTACCCTTTAAAAAGGTCATAAAAGTTTGTTCACATGACCAGAGCTAAGCAAATGTATGTTTTAAAAAATTACTTATTTACTATTTGAGTTACATTTTCAAAAGCTTCTTTTTACTATAGAAAACATATTTCTAACAAAAATTAGCTCTTTGAAAATAGTTAGTATTAAGTTAATTAAAGTAAAGTAGTTTATAAGTTCAAATGCCACTGTGATAGGGTATACATCGGCAAAACGACCAAGAGATTTAATATTAGAAAAGACCATCATATTTAAAATCCCTTAGAAGTTAGATGGACACGAGTTTAAATAAACTATCAAATAGATCATCGGCGATTGCTGAACTTTTATTAGACAACTATGGTTGTGCAAAAATTTTTAATGATAGTCATTTTTAATTTTAAGCCTAGCACTAACGATTATCATCTAAGTGTTTTTATAGCTTTATTTTTAAAAATGTATAAACATAATTTATGCAAGCAACAAAACGTTTATTAAATTAATATAAATATGTTTTTGTCTCTTTATTTTTGTAAGTTGTATTTTTATTTTTGTACATTTACTTATCTTAGTTAAAAAACTCACTCATTTATTTATAAATATGTAAATATAAACAGTTAATCTTGTTCTAATTAATTTTTTTCAATTATACTAATTAGTATTAACTTGATTTTTTCTGATTTAGCCTATAACTGTTTACCTACTCAAAATTTAATTTCAAAATTAGTTGCTAACAAAAGTAGTTAATAAATGTTAGCTAAATTCGATTTTACTTGTTTGCTAAATAAAAATGTTTTTAAATCAAACATGTCTCAAATTTTTGTTAAACATCTGTACTACTAAAAAGTTGTATAATATTTTTTAAATATTACTAGTTCTAATTCTCGTATTTTAGAATATAAAAGTTTTTCCATTTTTAGAATCAAAATAAATAAAATTGTTTTATTTCCATAAGATAGTAAAAACGAAGTAATAATTAGAACTAGTAATATACTTGTCTTAATTTTATAAAAACATACAAAATGGAATGTATTATGTAAGCTATTTGTTAAGTCATACAGTTCTAGTTGAAATAACCTAGCTAATAGTTAGAATTAAATCTGACACAAGTTATATATTTTAAAAGTAACTAAAAGTAGATTTGAACAATTATTTTACAAATTACTGAAAATATAAATTGTAATACTTCAGTTTTTTGATGTGGTAAAAAAAACAGTACGTGAAACGTACTAAACTTTAAGTGTTCAAAATGTAACCCTTCGAAATGTTAATATTTTAGATACTGTTTCTAAAAAAATATATGAAATTTAACAATTTAAATCTTACATGCTGTAATTATTGAAATATAGATTAAACTTATCAGTAGATGAAATATTTTAATACTTGTTTAATTTTTTTTCGTCCTATTAACAAACACAGAAAGTAACTCATAAAAGTTTGATCACATAACCAGAGCTTAGCAGAGATATTTGAAAATTTAGGAATCATTACTATATATATTAAATAAATAATGTATGTAGGTTTTATTAATACCTAAAGCACATTTAATCTTTTTGAAGAACTTTATTTCTTTTTGAGACATGGCTAACATTCTGAGAGATCGATGTATTTAAAAAATTTAAGTTTTTGGAATTAAAATGTAATGTAACCATAATCTAGCATACCCAACCCTTAGTAACAAAACAACTTACTCAAATAACAGTTATAGTTTTCATTTATTTCGAGATAATCAACAACAAAAATTTAATAGAAGTTATAAACTAGAGGAAAACGTGAATAGTAACTAAAAGTTCAAACATTGTAACTAAAAAAAGGGTAAACTAAATTAAACAAGTTTTTTTTACAACTGTCATTACAAAATAACACATTCATACTAATATGTACAAAAAGTGCAATATTAGTTTCTTTGACAAAAAATCTCTGATTCTAATTCATTTGAATAGAATTAAGTATTTTCAACAAGTAAGTATAGTATCTAACACTAAAGCTGTATTCGAAATCTTTGACAAACATTGAAAAATAAATACTCAAGTTGTGAACTTCTATTTCAATAGCAGGAGTTTGACAGTTTGGCAAAAAGTTTTGTATAATAGCAATTGTATCAGTAGCATTTTGATTGTAAGTCTGCATAAATCTGTTAAACTCTTCTACGAACTTTTCTACCTTTTCTTTGTTTAAATAAAATACTTCCCTCATTAATGTTAGTTGTTTCAGTATTGAGACAAAAAATTTTTCAAAAGTGTTCAGAAACAATTCAACCCATTGGTACATATCTCTAATATATTGGTTACTGTTCGCTTCAAACTCACTACGACTTCGGATTTTCAATTCGATTTCTTCCCAAATTAACTTAAAGACAAGGCTTATTTTTGAAGCAATGATATAAATACTTTGGTGTAGTTGATTATCATTAAGTTTTTCTTTAATAACTTTCTCACGTTCGCAATATTTGTCGTATATACTTTCAAATGGTAAAGTTTTCGTATTTGAATTTTCAAATTCTTTAATCTTATCTAAATTACTTGCATGGATTTCTTTTTCATCAATAGTACACCTTAAAATTTCTTTGAAGTAATTTTCATGCCTTTCAATGATGTAGTTGATTATGATAGCTTCAGAGTCAATTTCATTTTCTTTTAGACAGCAGTTTTCACCAGAAGTTTGGATTGCAATTTCGCTCGTTTGTTTGGTTTCTTCAAATGAACCAGACTTTTTATTGTTTGTTGCAGTTTTATTCAGAACTTCATTCACAGTTTTATTAAACTTTTCTGAGGTCTTAACCTCATTACCTTGAGTTAAATTATCTACTGTGAAAACTGGTTCGATCTTTTGCTTGTTGTTTGTTCCAGTGAAATCAGAGCAACAGTAAATGTTATATTTTCAGATTTAAAATTTTATTTGATTTAGCAATTTTCCCATCAATGTCAGCAGTTTGTGAAAATTTGTTTACATCTTCATCATTTGCAAGGAATAATTCAGCTCTAAGATTTTCTTTTACATCTACTGAACTGGTTTTAGCAGCAAAACTTTTTACTTTCTTTGAGCTTTGTTTCTGACCAAGTATACTTATGCTCTTCAAATTGGACTTTACAATCTTATTTTTGTTTAAAAGACATTTAGAACTTTTGGATTTTTCCTTTTGCTTAATTGATAACACATTTTCATGTCCATGTCTTTTTATTTTAGCTTTTAAGGAGCCTTTTAGTTTATTCTTTATTGAACTGAAATACTAAAATGCACAAATTGTAGCAGATATACTAGCTACACCCAGAATAACTTTGCTCAAACTAACATCAAAACTTGATCGAAGTTTTATCATTTTACAAAATCTGTGAAACAACTGTGTATACTTATTGGATGTAAAAAAAAAGTCTTTTTAAATTAGTATTGAAGCATAGTTGCTTTTTAATTAGTTTAAATTTTATACTTTAAAGTTTAGGATGGTAATATTATAAACTACCTAAACTCATACTTTTTTTTTTTAATTTTTAAGCTTATGTTAACTTATCAAAGTTGAAATTAAAAAGTCTTAGCTTATTTTATTATAGAAAAATATTGTTAATGATTATGAAAAAAAATAGTGAAATTAAAGAAAAAAAGTGTTAATTATGTAACATGCTTTGTTGAGACTTTTTAAATTATCATTTTAAAAATAATTTATGATACTACATATTAAATCTATATAAGGCAGCCTGATCAAGAAAGAAAAAAACTTTAAATAGCTTTTTTATAGATTTACAAAAATATTTAAACTATAAGTATCTAAATATATCAAGGAAAAATTGTTATATGTTAAACTTATATCAAGTTTGCAGAGAAAATTCACATTAAAAAGCTGTTTAATAAAACTTAAATAAGTTTTTATATGACCTCTGAATAATTAAAATAAGGATGAGAAAAATATCTTATGTTTATATCGTTAATGCTTTGCGTACAATTAAATATGTTGAATGATTTATACTTAAAAACATTTTTTAATCTAAGCATTAAGTAATACAAACGATGTTCAAACAAAAACACTTTGTTAATAACTAAGTAATATTTTATACTAGAAAAATACACAGTGGTGTTAACTGTTTTAAAAACATACTAAAGTTGTATGTGAGAATGTAAATTTTTAAATGATAAATAATAACAAATTAACGTTTAAAAGTTTAAAGGCTCATGTAGAAATACGTTTATTTCTGATTGCATAAAATTTATAAAGAGTTATTGAAAAATTACTTTTTTTAGTGTTCAAAATTAAACATAGGAAAATGTTTCAAATCTTAATCTAACTGCTTTAAATCAAACTACTATTTTATTAGTAAAAGCCAGTCTCAAGTTTTAAAAAAAAAGGTATTTGATTACTGAACATAAAATTTTAAATTTTTATACTGATATGCATTTTTTATCACATTAGTTTGCTTTGAAAGCATGTGTTTGAAAGTAAAAAATGTTTGTTTCAAATGATATAATTAAAAGATAACAACAAACATGAATTAGAGTTTTGTTGAGATTTAGCCCTGAAAAGTACGTACAATAGGTCTAAAGAAAACCACACACTGATAAATGTCAATTTTGCACAAAAAAACTTTTGAACGAAAGTAGATTTTTGTTCGAGGGGTCACTTTTGCACAAAGACAATTATGCACGCGAAGTCAGGTAATTTTTGCACAAAGAAACTTTTGTAGGGAATGAAATTTTTAAATTTTCATTCATATTGATGCACCGAACTGATTCTTAGACAAATACATTTGAGCTTTTTTATGTCGTTCCTTAAGTATTTAACAAAAAAATATATTTCCATTTATTCTTGTAGTTTTAGGTTAAAATTAATACATAAATTTAGTTTTATTCAAAATTAAAACCTTTGAATAATAGTTTAAACATTAAAATTTTAAGGAAGTAATTTAATCTTTTTATTAAATTGGAGTATTTTTTTAATTTTTTTAAATCATGGTTTAATTTAGTTTGTTTAAACACTAACATTGTTAAATTAGTAGTAGTCAAGTTCTCAATTCTCAGAAAACAATTAACTTTAAAGTTCAACATCTAGCCCGAGATTTTGTTATTACGTCATAACACCATTGCATCAACAGTTTGTTGGTCACAAGTGTCTTAGTAGTTGGTCTTCAATGAATCGACCAAATTGCCCTTAACCAGTCTTTACTTTTCGGTAATGAATTATTTTGATTCAAGAAGGCCTCCTATGACAATTTTAAATTTAAAAAATTACGTTTTATGTAAATATGATACAAATTTTGATTTTTCGCAATAATAAAGTTATTAGTTATACATAGCTGCTGTTTAGAATTCTACAGTCTACAATAATTTTAAATAACAAAAAAAAATTACAAAAATAAAATATCATGGAAATACCACTGCATTTACGGAAAATGTATTATGGTAACAGTACAGGAAATAATTTTTAAAAATGTACTTCAGATAAAAACAAACCTTTAATAATTAATAATAAATTTGATCTTAAACCATAAACGCTTAAAGTTGATCAGTTAAACTGATATATATTGTTGTAAAAAGTAAAATTTTGACTTTAAATATAGCTTGGTTTGCTTGTTTATAAAAAATAGCTCGACTAATATATTGAAATAAAGTAAATTAAATTTAGAGATCACATCGAATAGTTATAAACACTTTTGAACAGTAAAGTTTGTTTTAAAGTAGACAGTTTGACTGGCTATTATCTCCGAACACTGATAAAAACAACAAAACCAAGTAACTATTGTGCCAGTACTTTACTTTTATGTATGTTAATACTTGTTTTTATATTGCGCACATAATTTTACAACAGTACAATTATAAAATAGATACTGATGTTTGTTTTTTAAAACATTTATAACGTTTTCAATGTAATTAACAGTATTCTTTGAAAACAAACAAAAACATAATTTAAAACATTTCAAGTTGTACACAACTAAAATTAAATATATTTTAATTATAATTACTATTGATGACAGAATAAATGAAATATTTAATTTTAAATAATTACTTTTTTGAAATATCTACAATACATTTTTTTTTGTAATATTATCTATCGTTAAAAATTAAAAAGAAAAGTGTAATAAAGTATAAGGTTGTATAAACAATTAAAAGATGAAGTATTTTTCATTTTAATATTTATAGTTGTTGGACCCGTTTAACAGTAAATGTAAAGCATATGTCGTGGACACGACTTTAAAAGGTATCCAAGTGGTGTACGAAATGGTAACCAAAAGTTTTTTTGTGAACCAAGTTCTAGGATTATATATTATTATTGCTTTTTTATCCTTGAATAAACAATAATACATATAAACATAAGTATGCATTTACATTGTACAAAAGCTTCTAAAAACTGAATTTAATTTTTGGAATTTAAAAACAAACTTATAACATTTGAGGTACCAGAATTTTATAAAGATAAACTAAAACTAAAATAGTGTTAGAAAAAATACAGTGTCGGTGATACGAAATAATCTTCATTCGATTTCGTTTAACTATTTTGGTCGTTGATAAAGTTGCCGTGTGTATGGAGAATCTGTTTGCTTGGTTACTACTTATGATTTGAATATAGGAAACATTATAAAATAAATAAACAAATAATTAGAAACATTTGTTTCAAAATTAAGTAAGTGTGTTGTATTTAGTTTAGTAAATATGTCGTAGAGTGAGATTTTGGTTGTTATTTGTTAAAATTTTAGTTGTTTTGCATTCAAAAAGCTATAAGTAGATATATTAATCATTCAAAATTTTTATAAATATAGATTTAATTAGCTAAAAAAGTTATTTCAAACAAATACACTTTTAGCTCACTGTAGAACTAAAAAATACAACTATGATTTGTTTAGTATTGCTTAAAGTAAGGTTTTGTTTCAACAAGGTTGCAGCATACTCAGGCAAGCTAAAGGCTTACTGAGACCTTTTCACACTAGTTTTAAACTTTTTGAGATTTAATAAAAGTCAGAATTTGTCAAGCTTGATCTTCTATAAACCAAAAGTAATTGAAATATTTTTTTTTATATTTCAAGCTAGCTAGCTAATACAGCTTTGTTTTAAATCTCTAATACTTATATCTTTAATCAAGATGTTAAATAAATTTTATGTTTTTACAATGATATATAAAATAAAGCAATAGCGGTTAAATTTTCTTAAAGAAATTTAGGCTCTAATTATTATTTTTTATTACATTAGTTCCCACTTATTCAGGGTGATTTTTCGCCTTCTAAGGTTGGCAACCTTGTTTGAAAAGCTAAGAAGATACCTGACATGAAGAAATGTTGTATAATGGTATGACCGTTACAAGGAAGCAAAAATTGATTGTTTTAAAAGCTGTAGGTTGATGTAAAAATAGTAAAATTAAAATCAAAGTCTTAATATTATCAACTTTTTAAAACTAATTACTAATATCTTGCTTTGAAACAAATGATCGTTTTCGATCATATTTAAATTTTAATATCCTAAAGTTAATATTTATTTGATATTTAAAACACTAAATTTCAGAAATTTTAGTTACAGAAAAATATTAAAATGAACTAATTACAAAGTCTTCCTTCAAGCTCTAGTTCTTTGGATCATTTTGCAAGGTAAGCATATTTAATAGTTTTCAATATGCTTGTGCTGCTTAAATTAAATTACATATTCATTTCTAAAGCTGTTCTTTAATACTTTACTTTTGAAAAAGATTCTAAAAATTATAATTTTGCTGAAAATTTTGCACAGTCTTTTATAAAAAAGTACATAAATTGTATTTCTTAACATGGACAAAACTTATATCAATATAAAGAATACTTTAATTTATATTGAAACTTTCATAAGCTGCAATTAGCAATAGTTAATTACGCTAAGTTGCTACGGTTGTGTTGTACAATGATTATGTATATAGTCAATCCCTTATATGTTTTAAATACGTTTATTTAATTATAGTAGTTTAAATATATGCAAAAGGGGTTGACATTCAGTCTCTGAAAATTTCATATTCTAGTAGATGTACACTAGAAAATTTTAATAGTTAAAAAAATACCTTCTTGTATGAACTTAAGATACAGCTGGTAATATTATTGTCAGAAACTAGAGAATATACAGCTGTTTCGTATCTTTTGTGTTAACAATTGACTAAAGGATAAAGAATTATTTTTTGTGTTTTGTATTAATGACACTCTAAACACCCTTAGCTTTTAAAATATGTTTATAGTCTGAAAATTTTGTTAAAATAATGTTTCTTATTTTATCATACAATAAAAAAACTACTAGAAAATTACAAAAAATCAGTTTAAAAGTTCTTCAAATTATCCCCTAACACAATGGTCTTCACGGCGATTGAGCTCTGTTCACACTAAACTAAAGTAAAAAAAAATTGTGCATCCCAAGATTAACACTCTCTAGCTATTTTAGGCATCTGTTGGAATATTTAGTATTGAAGTTAAGAATATTAATTTTAAACCTCAAAAATGACTATAGCTTTTTCTTGAATCTTTCTGGTCTATATCATAAACTTTAGAGAATTTAGAAAGAGTTTCAAAATGAATTATTTTACACATCTACCGTGTAGTTATCAAAATTTAGTAAACACTAGTGTGTATGGTTGCTAATCGTGGAGATCACTAACCTAAGGTATCCTTTTTAGTATTTCATATTTAGTTTAAACAATTTTAAGGTAAACATAAATTTTAGCCTTGTTTTTATTGCTGATAAGCATTGCTGGAAACTTAGATGCTATATTTATATGTGCTTTACATTTTCAACAGCATAAACTCTACTAGCAACTAAGTGAAGTTCTATTTTTTAATTTTTTATTTGACAACTGAAATTTTAATTTATTTAAACTACTAAGTTTTACTAAATTTTGAAATAGAGGTGTACTTTTATCTGTGATTTTGTATTTCCTGTAATCAATATAATCCCTTTTGAAAACTAATAAAAACTTAAACTGTTATTAATCTTGTTGAAAAATTGGAAACCGTTCTTGGAAAATATGAAAGTAGAATTATAAAAAAGTTTTTTTAACTAAATTATTATTAAAAATTATTCATAAACTTTAAGACCAGAACTTAAAAAAAAATTATTTATTTAAACAGAACAAATCATTATTTAAAAATTTAAAAGTTCTATATAATAAACCTTTAAAACATATTGTTTTTACTAAAAAATCCAAAAAAAAACCTCAGTTTATTTATTTTGCATTTATCTAAAATAAAGTGTTTTTTGTTTGGAATTATTGTTTAGAAGAAGAATTTAACTCTCAGTAAAATATTTAGTTTAGAAATAATGGTCGTTTTCAATATGTCTCCAAATTTAAAAAGAAATCTCTAATATTCTGAAATAATAATGTGAATGGAAACATTTGTTTTACTAGTTTTTAATTTTGTAATACTCATTATAAATTTTTGTTTCAAAAATACATTAGGTAAATTTTACAAACATAAATAATTTCATACTTAATTTAACGGTTTTAGTTGTACATCGTATAGATTGATCCGTAGTTATTATGGTTAAATATATGTTTTCAAACAATGCTTATATAAAAACAATTCTTATTATATAGAACATAATTTTATGCCTTTTTCTAAACAACTAATACCTTTTTAAAAAAAATTTGTAAACTAAAAAGCGTATTGAAATAACCATTTATCAATTTTCAAAGTTTAAGATCAATAAAAGTACATATGTTTTTAGACTTAAACTTTATTAATTTTTAATATTAAATGTTAGTTTTCTTTTTTAAAATCAATTGAAACCACTTAACGTTCAATATTGACGTGTTTTCTGTAGTATAATTTTTAAACTGAAATATTTCTGATTAGTTGACTGTATAGACCAGAATTTCCAAAATTCATTTCACAAACAGAAATTTAAATAATATTCCCTTAATAAATTAAGTTCTTCATCTTTACTAACTGGTTACAAATTAAAAATTTTGCCCTTTAACTAACGTCATAGATAGCTTTAATCGCCCCTAAAGTGTCAATATTTATAAACTAAGAAATATTTTGTGTAAACTATATAAACTTTTGAATCTGGAACTTACTCTTCTTAATTTAAAAACTATTCTATTCATTACTAATTTTATAAATTTTAATCTTTTAGAGTAATTTTTTATGAAAAATTTTTCTACATTTATAAAACTTTTTTCGGTTAAAGATGATTTCAGACTTATTGTTTGTTTTATGCTTGATCAAAAACAATTTATTCAGTTTACTTAAAACAGGCGCCCCCAGCGGACGGAAGCACCAAATTAGCCATATGATAAAATATAACAAGCATGAGCTTAGCTTGAATGGCTCTTTTTGTAATTTTTTTTCAACCAAAATTTAAAACCAATTATTTCAAATTCTTTAATGCTAACTTGAATTTTTTTTTATTCTAAAAAACGTTCTTTTGCATTGCTTTTCACAATAATTTCAATCATATTGGGGTTTGACATTGTAGTGGGGCCCCTTTGGAAGTTTTGAGTATTTTTCTATTGTTTTTTAATTTATTAAGTTTTTCTCAATTTTTTTCTTTCAATTTTTTATCTATTTAACATACTTATTAAACTAAGTTTAAAATTGTATTACCTAAGTTCTTAGCAAAGCTATTTAAGAGATCTCTTGCTCAAGTGCTAAGAGTTTAAGTAAAACTTGTATGGTTCATATATTCTAAAAACAAAAATGATTTGGAAAAATATAATTACATCATGAAACTTAACTATACAAGTCTGTAGAAATTAAAATATATTAAAAAATATAGATTTTGCATTAAAGTCTGTAAACTTAAATTCGAAAATCGTGCAAAATTTGAATTTTTCTGAAATTTTTTTTAGGCTTATGGTATAAATGAAAAAAAATTTCGGAAAAAAACTTCATTACAAGTTTAAATTTAGTTTAATAAGCGAGTTAAAAAAAATTGAAATAAAAGTATCATTTTTGGAGAGAAACTTGTAAAAAAAAAAGAATAGAAAACTTTAAATTTTTAAAGGGACCCCACTACAAAAGTGAAACCTCAATTCGATGGAAATTATTGTGAAAATCAATGCAAAAGAACGTTCTTTAGAAAAAAAAAGTTCCAAGTTAGCATTAAAGAAATTGATTATAATTGGTTTTAAAGTTTGGTTAAAAAAATTACAAAAAAGCCATTCAAGCCAAGTCCATGCTCGTAATCACATTCTAAACAATAAATATTTAAGTCATCGTTTGCCTATATTACTTGAATACGTTAAACAAAAATTAATTTCCTCTTGAATAAATTAGATTTTAAAAAAAAAATAATTTAGATGTTTAAAAGGATTTTAAAAGCTTTACTTGAAAAAAAAGTATCTATAGTAGACTTAAAAATGTAATTAAACATTGTTAAGAAAAGTGTTTACATTATTTTCGGTTACCAAAAGAATGCGTAATAAGAGTATTTGTTTATAGTTTAGTTCTTTACTTAGTTGTGTTGTATGTATTTTTAGTATAGATATACATTGTAGATGAAAGAAATAACTTTAATTATGATACTTTTCCATACCTAATATTACAACTACTTATATCAAATGAATTCATTTTTATTATTTTTTTAAAGTAAAAGTTTGAATTATTTTTTTTTTATTGTCCAAAATAATTTCCAAAATAAAAAAGTTTCAGTGTTACTGTGTTTCATATTAGAATATGCAGTTGAACTGAAATAAAAATTCTAAATTAAAATTAGAACGCTAACATTTTAAGTATAAAATAATACTACTATGTCCTGGGCATAACGTAAAACTGTTCTGATGTGTATCTCGATAACCAAAAAATTTTTTCGTGCTTCAGCTTCTTTGAACAAATCTTTTGAGCGTATTTTTGTCGTTCAATAAACAATAATAATGATACTAAATTAATTTTGTTGCTTCACTTCCCTTACTATGTCGTTTAGTGTTTCCACTGGTTGTAATCATAAAAAATCTATATTAACTAAAATATACAGATGCTTTTTGTTTATTACCTACTAAAATAAAAACACTGTTTAGTTATATTTTAATGTCAATGTAGGTCAATTTAAAACACAAACTGAAAAGCTATACTTTTTAGTGAATGTCTGGCCAATACTTTATGATTAAGCTATTGAACTATTGAAATTATATACTAAGCTTGCTTAATATTTTAACTTAACTAGTTGTTATACTTGTTAGTGTATTAGTACATTACCATGAAATTTTAAAGTTATTTGGAAACATTATTACTAGTTATTGATATGTATTTTTTTTGGTTGAGGTTTGAATAAACTCATCTTACATATGTTAAAATTTTTATAGAACTTAAGTATTGTATCTTAGAGAACAAAAACTAGTTAATTGGGCTAAAGTTTTAAAATTAGTTTTAGCATTTGTAGATTAAAATCCAAAAAAACATTACGTATTCAATAATTATTATTAACTCAGAAAACGTTTTAAACACACAATGACTCTCATGTTTTGAAGCAACCCAACCATTGAGTAAAAAAGATAAAATGTAGGGACAGAATTAATAAATCATATTCAGTATTTGAGATGGTGGAAAAAATTACATAAGAATAACCTTTTCGGAAAACTTACTTTTGATTGAGTTACTGCTAATATAATAAAGAAAGATTAATTTTGGAAAGTAACTATATCAACAAAACTTTAGTAATATTTCAATTTATACAATTAAAGTTTAAATGGTTTAAAAGATATATTAAATTAATGATAGTGGTATTATTATGAAGTACATTTGTAGAACTTAAAATTATTTTATTCAATTATGAAACTATAAAATACAGATTGGATATCGTGCAGATTGATGCAATTGCACAAGATGAACAAGATGAAAAGAAGCCAAGAAGATAAAAAAGAAAGTGATGAATGTTTTCGCCATATTGATAGAAGCTGCAAGATGAAGCCGAAGATGAGGCGAAGAAGACGATCCGGATGTCATTGACGAAGAAGAAAAAAAAAATCGTAGAAGAAATTTCAAAGATCTAATTGACTTTTACGCCGTTTGAATGAAGTCGAAATTCTGCTTGAAAAGGTTGTTAATCAAAAGCTTAATTAGTTAAACTATTGTAGAACAGACATAGTTGAAGGTCACAAACTACTTGCTTTTAAACTTGCTCAACTGTGACCTTCAGCTATTTCATCTAATTTCAGTTTAACCACAAACAGATTTGGTTTTATCCCATTTGTGGTTAGACCTCATTTTTGTTCCTGTCAGTAAGAAGAGATCAACATTTGAAAAAAGAAGAAGGTGTGTCAGAACAGAGCTGGCTGCGGAAAATGAAGCAGACGAAAAGAAGAATAATATAGAAGCCACAAAGATTACGGTTTAACATCAGAAGAAGAAGGGTGTTGTTCTTGAAAAAAGTCTGCCAACTATCGAGCTGAAGTCATTGATGCAGAGACAACTCATAAACTAAATATTAGTTACAAAGTAACTATATATTGCCTAATGCTTAAGAAACTACTGCACTAGAGGTTACTACACGATGTTTTTATATTTTATTTGAACCTTAATTTATTGCTTAATCAACTTAAACTTCTTTTTTAATTAAAAACGATTATTCTTATACAAAAGCTCTGAAGGTGTAGTGATTAAGTATTAACTAAATTTAATGAATTTTTATTTACTGATGGGCATAATGAATAAAGTTTTTAATTTACAGCAAATGTTTATTTAATTATGATATGTTTAAATAATAGAAGTGTAATAAATTTGTTGTAAAATATATATTAATGTAATTTTATGGTTTTATTCTGTTAGATAGCTACTACACTTTTAAAATGCGATTTTTAAACTCAAGTACATATAATTTTTTTAAAAGGTAATTTTTTGCTTTCTTAGTAAAAAACGTTGAATTTGAAATTAAATTTTTACAATATAATAATGACCATATTACGAAAAAAACTAACTTTATTTTTTAATCAGATAAAAGAGTCTTAGCTTCATGACTAAGCGTTTAATTATGCGGTTTAAATGCTCAATTCCATGTCAAAAAATGTTACCCATAACTGTAAATAACCAAAGTTAGTTCTTTGCTGGTTCGTTCAAACTCTTTGTATTGTATTGAGTAACATAAGTATTAGATAAATATTATGTAGATGAATATTAGATAAAACACGAAAATTAATAACATAAGTATGAATTATGCTTAATTTTTTTTGTAGAATTGGATCCAGATAACGTCAATTCTAATTGGACCATCAAATAAAATGACTTTACAACCTACTTATAAGTAAGGTTTAAATTTTATTTTTACACTGACTGATTTCTAATATAAAATGCTGGATAGCTTTTTTTACAAATTTCAACATTATTTTGGAAACAAAATATTTTTTTTTTTTAGTTTGAAACTTTTGTAAAAACAGATATCTTTTTTAACACATTCTTAGTTTGTAGGTTTTTTTAGATAAAATTATTTAAAAACACAATTTCAACTATTTTTGTCTTATCAAATTTACCGTTTATACTAGTTTACTAACTAATTAAGTCGAGAATAAATTTAAGTAAACATTTTTAAACTTTTCGCTACATATACAAAAATTTGTTTCAAAGTTTTGCTAAAAGAATAAAAGTTTGTATGATGCCTTTGATTTGTGTGTATGATGCCTTTGATTTGTGTATAAAAAGTAAACTATTTAAAAATTTTCAATTTACCATCAACTTGTCTAATATAAAATATTTGACAAGTATTTTCGATATTTCAAAAAACTTAGCTGGTTTACTGTATTTTAAAACTACAACATTGTGTTTACTTAATTGTATCACATCATAAACAGCTTTTGAAATCAGATCTGATGATGAAAAAATCTTCTATCGTGTCACAAGACTACCCTGATATGACAAAATGTGACGCCATTATTGAAGAGAGTACCAAAGCGTCAAACAATGACGTCACTGATGTGTAGAATGACATCACAAGGGTATTCGTGGGAATAATCAGGTAAACTATTAATGCGGTATACATGATAAGGTTCTGAGGTAAAAACCTTTATTACGTAACAATATCAGTTTTAAGTTACTAACTTTGTTTCTAACTGTTTTAATGTTTGTTCTCATTTATCATAGCTTTGTTGATTTAGTTGACTATATAAGTGTCAATTACCTTGTTGGTATAACAAGATGTAAACCATTAAAAACTTAATGAGATTATTTAAGGTTAGATTAATTGATTTAATTAGTGTGAAAATTATGTAACCTAGTATGCGTGGAAAATATTTTACTCTGCAGAATAATTATTTAACAAAAAACTTTTTTTTGTGAATTACTATTAAAAACACAAGTTTACTGCTCTTGCAACGTTATTATACATTAATACACTTAATGCATGAAATGAAGGATGTTTTTTAGTAGTTGTTCTACTATTATGTATAGAAAATTGTTAGTGTGCACAAAGAAAAAAAAATAGAAGACCACTAATCTAAGCAACATATTAATTTATTTTTTTTATGAATAAGAATGTTTTGAGTAGCTTATTATGTTATTTTTCAAAAATATTAATATTAAAAACTGATTCAAATGACGTTAGAACTTACAAAATAAATTCCAATTAAGGACAAAAAATACCTATAAGTATTAATCAGAGATTTTTTTTTTAAATTGTTTTTAATCACAAACTTTTTTAGTTTTCTATTGTAGAACAAACAGAGTTTATAATAACAAACTGTTAGCTTTTTAAAAGAAAAAATAATGTTTATTATTTTTATATGCCAAATTGTGACAACTGTTTATTTATTTCTAGTTTAACCACAAATAGATTTGGTTTGTCCGTGCTAGGCGTCAAACGTCACTTTTATTCCCGCCCGATCAAATTGGAGAAAGAAGAAGATAAAGCCGAACGGAAACGGCAGCAGAAAGCTAACAAGAATAAAAGAATTAAATGTACCCATAAGAAAAACCTCAGCCGAAGGGTCAAGAGGGAAAAGAAGATGGCTCTGGTTTTTAAAAAAATTGACAAAATCTCGAGTAAAAACCATAGATGCAGAGAAAACAAATAATATAAAATTATGGTACTAAATGGGTCGATATTTTTCCTTACTTTAGGAACTACTGCACTAGAGTTTAATGCAAGATAAAATTTTGATTTTAATTTTGTTTTGTACTTAAAGTTTAACTTTATTTATATCGATTTATTTAAAAACTAGCTCGTTCTTTATGTACATGGGTCTTAAGGTATGGTGATAAAGTGTTACTCAGTTTTATTTACTTTTGTTTACTCTGCAGTATAATGAATGTTTTAATTTTAATTCACAAAAAAAAAATTGTTAAGTCAAAAAACTTAAGCTTATCATGCAAAAAAAATATTATATTTTATACCAAAGTTACATGGTTACTTGGAGTTATATACCTTAATTTTTTCAAAGTTTTTTTATAACAGATACACATATATCTAAAAAATACCATACTTCTCATTTTTATTGAAATAACAAACTTTGAATATATATTTCTACGTTTTACACTAAAAGAAGCATAATAAAACTGAAATAATTTTAGATATCCAGGACTTACTAGTTCCGATGTAAAGTTTAAATTCGATAGCCAATTGAACACCCTAATGCCAATAAAAATAGTGAAGTCTTTCCTGGTTTGTTGAAACTAATTATATTTTATTGAGTAAATGTTATAAAGTAAAAGTGATTATATGCATTTAAAAACTGTACAAGTATATTTTTTTGTAGATTTGGATCACCATGAAGTGAATTTTAAGTGGGCAATCAACGAAAATGATGTGTGACCAGTGAGCAAGGTTTGAATGTGTGTTATAACGTGATTCATGATTTTTTATTTGACCGATTTTTTTAAATTAATAATATAAAGCTTTTATAAGACCTTTAAGACAAAATCAAGTTATTTTAATGCTAGTTCAAAAGTGTTATTAAAACAACAATATTTTAATTTTACCTTTGCTGAAAGCAGGTCATTAAATATGAAAATTTTAAGTAATTTTGTTATTAAAAAAAGTTTAAAAACTTTTGTTTATTGCTTAAATATTTATATTTTGCTGCTTCTAATTTGACTAATATTTGTATTTGTTCTACATTCACTTAGAAAAAGTATTATTAAAAAACATATTTTAACTAGATTAAAATTCTTACAATTACAATAAAATTCTTACAATGTAATGATCTAATGTTTTTTTTTACCATAAATAGTAGAGGAGTTCTTGAACTTAAAGATTAATTCAACTACAGTCAAAAGACGGCCCTGATGTGATAAAGACAACAGTTCAAACTTCTGACTTTACTGATGGTAGAGATAGCCTACAGTCACAAGAGAAATGTGGAAATAGTCAGGTATTGTGTTACTTGTTAGTGTGCTAAAACCAGGGGTGCCCTTACTTCATAAGGCCATTACAAAAAATGCTTCTCTTTCGAAAAACTTTTGTTAAACATACCGGCAACCTTTCTTTTTTGTTCTTCATAATCAGCCCTAAAAAATCTTGTATAAGTTTTAAAACAACCTTTTAAATACTCCTAGTAATGTTTTTAGATATTCACTGTACACTCCAGAATGTGTAAGATTTAAACTATGGCCTTGTGGCACCCCTGTGTCCCTTAAATACTCACGGCCCTATTCCGGAAACCCTGGTTTAAACTGATAGTTTTTTAAAGTAGAAACCTTATGATGTAATAGTAACATCTTATAACTACTTAGAGAGTTTCTAACTGTGGTTATTTAATATAAATTATCTAAAACCTGCTATTATATTTATGTTCCAGGATTTATTTATAGGTATAGTATATGAGAAAAAGCTGTTAGAAATTTTTAATTGTCGTAATATAATTTATTTTATTAGCTTAATTACAAAAATGATCAAAGTGTTTCTTATTGACTACTGTTTGTTATATTTATAACAACTTACTTATTGACTGCGCTTGAGTTTTATATAAAATAATGATTTAAAATTTCTTGTATACAAAACTACAATAAAATAAATTAAAATTCAGCAAGTTTAAAGTGTAATTTTAACTGTGGTTAAACGGATATAAAAAACACAATTCACGGTTGATATATGTGTATAAAAATTTTTGTTAAAAAAATACTTTATGCAAACATATATCTTTAAATACAAACATATCACAGCATTTTAAATATTACAAAATAAGCTGGCTGTAAAATCTATTTAAACAAAGGTTACAGTAAAATTGAATGTAGTTTTATATAATATTTCAAATTGTCTTTTTTTAACAGGTCTTTGTAACAGAAGGTGACAGAAGCCCACATACCATAGCATTGATGTTAGTTGTTTTAAAATATAATTTGTTAAACATTGCAAAAACTTTGTATAGCTTAAATACAATAAGTAGTCAAGTAAGTAAGTACAATAAGTAGTCAAGTAGTAATTTTTTGCTTTGCTTGGCCTAAAGCTGAAATAAATTAACCAGTAATTCAACTGGGTGTCTACATGAGTGTCTATTTCGCACAAATGGACAACTTTGCTCGGCAACGTTTTTGCACGAGCGTCACTTTAGCACGAGGGGACACTTTGCGCGGCGTTACATTTGCATGGCAAAATTTTTGCCCGTGGCAAAATTTTTTGTCTCTGATATGAGTCTGTTGTAAAACTTTAGTTTTCACTTTATTTGAGACTAGCTGATTCGCTAGAAGCATTTAATGGACCTGCATGCAAAAGTGATGTTCCGTGCAAAATGTCGCTGTGCCAAAATATCACCCCGTTTAAAAGTGACCTTCCGTGCAAAAATGTCGCCGTGCAAATGAAACAATGTAATGCCGTTCATAAGTGTTGACGTGCAAAAATGACGCTTGTGCAAAAGTGTCTTCGTGCAAATGTTACGCTACGTGCAAAAGTTATCCCTTCCCTATCAAACTAAATATAATTGAGATAACCATTAGTTAAGCTTGATGATTGAACACATGAATATTTTAGCTCAAATTTTTTTCATGTACTTAACTGTCAAGTTAATTTCATAGCACTGAAAAACACAGTATTAACTGAAAAAGCTTATGACATATATAAAATTTGCGTGTAATATAAAAATTCTTATTTTAATATTTGTATACATTATTTCAGTATTGTTGTTTTTGTGTAACAACAGCAATGATTTTTTTCACGGTCGGTCTTTTTCTGGGTATCGTTTTATGGGTATCCTTTTTAAAAACTGTACAGTTTTATATCAATGTGACGTATTTTTAAATTTTTTTGTTTAATTTTCTTAGAAGCCTTTTTATATATATTTCTACATAAAACTGTTTAATTTTTTATAACATCTTAAAATTACTTTAAAAAACTTGTTTAGATATTGAAAGATGTTAAATTTTAAAAGATAAATTTAAAAACTTGTTCCAGTATTTTGATGACGTCATAGAAAAAGATAAATTGAACAATTTTGCAAAATTTTGCAAAAATAAACTGCTGCAACTAGGACACTCATAAAAGGATAATCATAAAAAAACCTACCGTTTTTTTCTTAGGTTAAAAACAACTTCTAAAATAAAAAATCACTTTAAGTTTATTATCATATATTTAAAATAATAAATTATTAAAATGAATATCTATACTAAGTATTTAACGAAATTTACTGTATTGAAAAAAAATATTAAGTCTTTAATTAAGGCCATAGGGGGGGTAGGCCATGTTTTTTACAAGTTGATCTTATTTTATAGAGTCTTTACTAAGCTTCAAGTTGCTTTTTACCGTTTTTAAAAATTTGAATTAGTTTTTGAGATATGACCGGCCAAAGTCGGGCCGCATAACAGGTTCCTTATGGGGAAGGAAAAACTAAAACGGCGAAAAAAGACTAATGCATTCAAAATCTATCTCCTCCTTCATTTTTTAAGCAATCTTCTTCAAACTTTCAAAGTCTATTCTTTATACAATAACAAAAAAACGTTATTTGTGACTTTAAAAAATTTCAAGTAAAAATACCTTTTTTTTGAAAAAAAAATTTTTTTTTGGTAAAAAATCACTTTTTAAATTTTTGTTTTTTAAAATTATTAAAATTCACAAATAACGTTTTTTTCTCATAATGTAAGGAACATTTCCTGAAAATTTGAAGAAGATTGCTTGAAAAATGAAGGAGAAGATAGATTTTAAAGCCCGTTTTTAAAAACTCGAGAAAAACGGCCTTAAAGTTACCCTTTATATACCTTTATAAAGACAACCCTTTATATAACCGGTCATAAAAAAAAAGTTACTTAATATTTTTAAAATCTAAAAAAAGCATCTGAAAGATTATGAAATTTACTATAATATAAGTCTATATATTATTTTTGGTCAAAAAATGGCTTCTACCCCCCTATGGCCTTAAATAGAAATAATAGATTTAACAACTTTAGTTTTAAAAGAATGTCTTAAACTTTTATTTCAGAATAAAACTCTAGCATTGTAGAAACAATTTACGCATAACGGCAGATATTAACAACTATCATTGCTACTTTTTATCTAGAAGATTTTTTTATAAATAAAATTGTCACAAAAAATATATCTAATAACTGAAAAAATTCCAAACCTTTTATACTAATTGAAAATTTTTGCTATTTAAAAATAGAAAAGTGTTATAAAATTAGTATATTATCATCATCAGAAAATATCAAGCCTGATTCAGAATTTCAGTAAACAATGTATTATCAGAAAAAAAAACAATTCACAAAAATGTTAAAAGTGCTTACTTATCAAGAAATATATACTCTAACAACTATGATTAAAATAAAAAATTCATTAATTCTACTTGAATAATCAGACTTATGACTTGAGAAGGTTTGTAAAAAGTAATTTCAACAAAAAGTTTTAAAATTCATTGTCATGTTAACCAGACTAGGAACTAGAATTGAAGAAATTATCCTAGACAACATAATTGTACTAAAATAAATATTCATTTCACCTAATTGATGATTTAAAAACATACTCTTAAAATCAAAAAGCAAACTTATAGTAAAAAAAATAATTTATTAACTTTAGTTTACAAAACTTTGAATCATAATAAAAAGTGAAGAAAAATAATTTCCTAAATCTAATTGTTAAAAAAGTATCATACCGTTTTGTATAAAATCAATAAATTGTCAACCAAAATTTAATCAATTGTGACGTCACACATATCTATTACGCCATAATGGGCTTTCATCTCATTCTTTCTTGATAAATTCCTTCTTAATCCATTGATTATTGAAATCGCATTTAATCTTTTTGCTCCCTTCCGTCTCAACATATCCTGCTTCTTTCTTGACCTCTCCATTGTTTTCCAGGATCATGCTGTGGCTTCTTTTGATCCCCTTCCTTCTGCTCTCAGTGTTTGCCGCCACTTGTTGAGCTACGTTTAAACCTGAAAGTAAAAGTAATTTTGGCCAACAAATAACTTAAAAAATGTTTTGTAATAAGTCTTTCAAAAACATACAAATTAATTTTAAAACCACTTAAAACATGTAAATCAACAAAATCATACTTGATAGTAATTTTTACAATCAACTATGACTAATTAAAATATTGAAAACATCAACTGACCATTGTTACGCTTGCTGCGGCATCTTTTGTTCCAGCTCTTAGCATCTTCTCCAAACTGAATCTCGTCGTTTGCGTTGAATACTAAAAGTAAAATGATTTCAGCAAAAAACAAAAATATAGTGAGTCTATTACATACATATATGGTCCATTAATGACAGAAAACACTTAAAACAAGTTTAAACATTGAAATAAACAAAGTATTACTTAACACAATATTTACAAACAGTTATAAAAAAGCAACTGACTATTAGCTGGCCTAGAGCTCATTTCTAAATTGGTGTCGGAAAAACTTGTTGGTACACTGGATGAGTTTTGATTTGATCGACAGTTGTATTTTGTTATTTTCTGTTGTTCCCTCAACACAAACGGAACTTTGTTTCCTGAATGGGTTATGGTGCCCTCAGGTGCTGAAACGTACACTTCATGAATTGGCATCGTGCCAGCAGTGGTTGTAGTCATTTGGTAGTGGTCTGGTAGTTAAGTGCATTTAGAGGAAAATATAAAATGAACCAAAATTTTCATGTGCTATTAAATAACAAGTTTTTTACAAATTAAGCTGCGTGTTAGTGAAAACCCTGCTTAATTTTTTTATACGTACCAATACCAAGATGAGTTGTTACCAAGCATCGTCTATAAACAATTATCACTAAAAATAACTTTAAATTTTTTTATAGTAAAAGTACAGTTGTTGTACTCATTTGGTAGTGATCTGATAGTAAAGTGCAATAAAATTTAGTTTGAAAATACATGGAAAACTATGTTGTATTGTAATATTACCAGCTATTTTTACATGAAGCTAGTGTGTTAGTAAAAACCATGCTTATTTGTTTTAATACATACCAAAATCAGATAAAAATTGTTACCAAGTGTTGATTATAAGCATTAGTCATTAGATATAACTAAAACATATTTGTACATATGAACTCTAAAAAATTGATAAAAAGATCAAGTAGTTATAAAAAATTCATAACTTCTAAAAAACTAACTGTACAACTAATTTGTAAATAAAATCTCACCTTCTTTCTGCAGTCTACTTTGAACATAAGTAGGTTGAGTGCTTGATGTGTAGACGCATTTAGAAGAAGTATGAGCTTGAGAATTCTTCTTATAAGCACTGAACAAATTTTCGTTTATTTTCATTGTAGGATAGTTTTGGATCATAATTGGCCGACTCTGATAAAGATTCAACAAATTTTTACACATTACTTTAATGATATTAAATACAAGCTCTTTTGTTAAAAGTTTAAAAATATATGTGGTAGTTAAGACTATTATATTTTGAATGTCATTTTATTTTCAAAAAAGTAAAATAATATTTCAATCAAACTAATAGAAAATTAAATATTCAATATTAGTGTTATCATATTTTGAGCTGTGTTTTTTTAAATTTGTAAAAAATAAATGCAAAAACTATACTACCTCAACTGGCAGCAGATCTTTAAGATCAGGAAAGTCAAGGTATCCGTAGTAAAGCGGGTCCCTACTCCTGCAAGCGTTTCCCATTTCTTTCAGAAAGTTCTCCGTGTCCGTAAAGTCCGGCCTGGATCCGTTTCTGAACATATCCACCTGATTCGTCATGCGTTTCACGTTTTCACCGTTCATCACAACTAGCAGGCTCAACAGGGAGTCGCGTAATGCGCTCTGACGCCAACTTATTCGTTCTTCCAACCGAGCGTTCTCCTGGCGCAACTCATAGCTGTCTCTGTTTGATACCTGATCAATTGTGTTGCACATGAATTGTAACATCATCATTGAAGTGTGAAGGTTGTATGAATTATAAGGCATAGTCGCTTCTTCATATTCTGCTGGTACTGACATTAAAAATTTTATAAACAGTCTGTGAAGCAATTATAGTGATTTAGTAAAGACTGGTTAAAAAAAATAGTATAATTAAATATAATATAATTAGATAGTCATAAGTTTTCGTGTTTAAATTTATGTACTACATGCAGTCTGTATTTTGTAAATACTGTTAAGCAGGGTTTACTAAAGTGGGTCTTAGAAGGGGCCAAATGAGAGGAGGGGCGTGAGTAGTAAAGAGGGTCAGGGGGAGCAATGACGTCATAATGTGAAACTAACATTAGATATTCTGTAATTCATGATGAACAGCAAAAAAAAAAAAGGTCATTAGGCGTATTCAACATTACCTTTATGAAAATTATTGTTTTAGGGACCATAGTTTTTTCTAATCAAAAGGGCCTTATGAAAAAGGATTGGCAAACCTGCTGTATAGGATTAAGTTATTATAGCTAATGTTGTCTTAAACAAAAAAACTTTGTTAGAAAGTAATTTCAAAAGTGTCTATGTATGGCTATGTGAAAAGAAAGAATGGTAAAAACAAACAAAGCTTAAATTATACATTTACCAGTAGAAAAAACTAATTGATAACCAATAAAACTTGATAAATCTAGGAAATTGTCACACTGTTATTCAAGTGTAAGTAATCATTTACAACTACACTGTTTCTTTAAACTGTAAATAACATAATTTTAATAATAACAGGAAGTTGACCTCAACAGAATCTACTTACAACAACACTTTAACCCAAACAATCTGCTAACAAAGGCTTTCAGATGAGTATAAAGTTAGTATTTTGATTGATTCTTATAAATAAAACAACACATTTAAAAAACAAATGCATTATATTATAATTGCCACTGTAACAAAACTCTGGTAAGATACAAGTTTATGACATTTTTAATGAAAATTAATAAAGAGCAACTCATATGACCAAAATTTGTTTCAGATGCATTAAAGTGGCATTGAAACTTTTGTTTAGTAAAAATTATTAACTTAGTTACAGCTCTAATACCATTTAATTCAAATATTGTCCAAAATTGTGTTTTAGACACTGATAAACTCCTTAGTTTGTGATACTAGATTAGAAATATGGAATACAATTAATTAGGTTTAGAGACAAATTGACAATGACTAGTAACAAATGAAGTTTGAATTTATTTGAAAAACTACTAAACTTATGACTTATATCAGGCTACAGCTAAAATGTTAAATTCAGATTTGAAAGATAAAAGTTTAAAGCTTAATTTATACTTAGCTTTAGATAGTAATTGTAAACAAATATAATACCTAGTTTAAGAACATTATCAAATAAATAAATTTTATTCAAGGAATTTTAATTTTATTGAACTAAAGCAGGTGTAAACACTAATTAAGTTAAATATTAATGTTTATTAAACGTTAATTTCACTCTGTTATTGAAGTTAATACAAAAGTTTTTTATTAACAATTTTTCCTTTAGTTTGATAATATTAGTATAACTTGATCGAATTATCATAAATTTTATTAGAAGCCTCATAATTACGAGCAACGGAGCAAAATTGCATGACCACCGGCGGAAATAAATCACTTTTATTCACTTTCGCCCTTAAAAGCGCTCGCTCTAACTATCTTTATGTTTTCTCTTGTACCGATTCGCACGGTAGAGCGTTTGCTTGGTGAAAAAAAAAATCGGGTTTTTCCATTGAACTCTAAATCTAAAAGGATATTTTTAAATGTTTTTTAATGCTTATTAGAAATGTTGTTTATACTCCTGTAGAAACTTAATTTTGATAATAGTAGATGTTAAATACTGTCAATAATCATTAATATGCGTTCATAGTTTAAACTTTTGTAATTTATTTATAAATATGTATATACTAATATACAGTAATTAACTAGACAAAAATAATGTTGTTAAAAAGTCATTATCATTAAGTACAACTAAAAAATGCAAACAGTTTAAGATTATTTCAAAATACAACTTCAACTTACTAGCGGTTTTATTTAAATTATATCAGTTTAATAAAATAGTTTTGATTTATTAAGCAATAAAAGTTTCATCAAACAAATTAAGTTCTCAAAAATTGCTTTAGACGTCCATTCGGGAGCAAAAGAGCTAAATTACGTAATAACCACCGGCGAAATCTTTACTTTTTCACTTTCGCACTTTAGACTGCTCACTCTTATTATCTTTGTGTTATCTCTAGTGGTGAGACGTGTCGATTCGCGCGTCTCGGTATTTTAGCAATAAATTTTGGGTTTTTTCCATTCACATGGTCTGGTGCAATAAATCTTACGTGTTACAACTTAAAATTGCTTATAAAACCCACTTAACTAAAGCTATAAAACAATTTTATTAAAATTATATTTAATTTCCTTCGTTGTATGTACACTGAAAATAGTATTTAAAATGATTGGAGATAATTTTCTTTTAAATATATATACTTTTAAAACATTACATCAAATTGTTGGTAAAAAACCATCTATTTCTAATATTGTTCATGGGTTTAATGCTGTTGATTTGCAAAAAAAAAATATTTTATGAGATTTTTTTAATTACTTCAATACTGCAATTACAATTAAAATTACGGATAAAACGTTAACAAAAATATTTAAAATCATAAATTAGTACCGAATATGCATCTGCTAAGC
The DNA here is from genome assembly GCF_965202585.1 of Thalia democratica. Lineage (NCBI taxonomy): Eukaryota > Metazoa > Chordata > Thaliacea > Salpida > Salpidae > Thalia > Thalia democratica. The sequence goes on from NW_028139647.1 coordinate 28,710, forward strand.
AAAAAGTTTCTGCGAAAGACAAACGCTTACAGCCAGTAACAATGCTTGCAAAAATTTTAACCAATCACGACCATTGAATAAACGCCATAATTTGCATACAACCGCCGAGCGACTAGACAGCGCGATACGAGAGAAATAAAAACGAGAGACATGTGTGTGAAAATGCAAGCCGAAATCGTTCAAGCATAAATTACGTAATCTTACAGTGCACTCTAGTGGTGAATACTTGTTAAGAAACTCACCTGAAATTTACCGCCCAAAATTTCCTTGGTCCTTAATATTGAATTTTTTGCTTAATATTAAATATGAGAAATACTTAACATAAATTATATACTAAACAAAAATAACTCTACAAGCATAACATAAATGTAATAAAACTTTTTCATATAATGTACACTATTTAAAATTATTAGACAAAAATCATATATCAAATTTAAGCCTTTTATTACCAAAAATAGGTTTTATCATTGTTAAAAATGTTATCATTCACAAATTTCAAGTCTTTTTTACAAGATCATTTTTATGTTTTAGTTTTATATTCAGTTAACAAATACGAGAGAGTAAGTGAAATTGTGAGCCGAAATCATTCAAGCGTGAATTACGTAATCGTGTGATGCACTCTAGTGGTGAATACTTGTTAAGAAACTCACCTGAAGTTTACCGCCTAAAATTTGCTTTGTCCTTAATATTGAATTTTTGCTAATCACATATAGATATGAGAATTATTTAACAAAAATTATATACTAAACAAAAATTACTCTACAAGCATAACATAAATAGGATAAAACAATGTCATATAATATACACTATTTAAAATTAATAGACAAAACATATGCCAAATTTAAGCCTTTAATTACCAAAAATAGGCTTTCACAGTGTTAAAACATTATCATTGACAAAATTTAAATATTTTTTACAGGACCATTTAAGGTTTTAGTATTATACTCAGTTAACAAATGCAAATGTTAAAAACTATAACCTTCTTAATATTCAAAATATGATAATAAATTGAACTCTTTTTTTTAACTGCTGCAAATAATTAAGTTTTTTTGATTAATTAACTTCAAAACCTTATCTTTAACCTACCTCATGCAGACTAAAATCTATAAATAAATGAATTCTATTTAAAAAAAAAATAGAAAGGTGTATTAGGAATAATAACATTCATTCTTAAATTAATAATTTAAAAATAAACTAAGATCTCTTAAAAAAAAGATTTTTCTATCTTTTTGTAGTAAAAACAAAACAAAAACAAAAAACACTGTTGTGAAAGTTGTTTTTTAAATAAAAAAGCTTGGCTATCTAATACAATACTTTTGGGAGGACATTTTCAGTGCAGAATTGCACAACTATATCACATTTTAGCTTAAAAAATCTATATATACCTTGAAGCTCAACTATGTTTTCAATTAAAAAAAAATGATAAATTTCAAATTAATTTATTTTTCTGCCAATACATTGTTTTCAAGATATGTAACTATTATTAAGTTAGTTAATATTTTTCTCATAAAGCTTAGTTTTTTATTTTGATTTTAAAACTTGATTAATAACTAAGTTAATACTTTTAATAAAACAAATGTTTTGAAAATACTCAACTATAAACAAGTTAGTTAACAATTGATCATAAAAAGTACAGTTATGTTTTGTAAACTTAGTAAGGTGATATAATATATTTGAAAAGCATAAATATACACTTCTTTTAAGAGTACAGCCCAGAACTTCATTTGTGACAAAATTACCAAATTTTTTAGCAAAATTTTTTATACTTACTTTTGAAGACCTTCCAAAAATTTCTTTTAAAATTTAAGTGTATTGAAAAAAAGCCTTATTTTATTTTTTTGTTACATTAACCTATTGGGTATATTAATTGAATTATAAGAAGTCTTCAATAGTACATACAAAAAAATTATAACATTTTGGTGGTAAACTTACCAAGTATGGTTCTAGTTTTGAAGCAGAGCTGTCTTTATAACAGAAATGCATCTTTCAGCTAGCTTTAAAAAATATTTAAATAAAAAATTTGGTAATTTTGCCACAAATGAAGTTCTGGGCTGTACTCTTAAAAGAAAAGTATATTTATGCTTTTCAAAAATATTATATCATCTTACTCAGTTTACAAAACATAACTGTACTTTTTATGATCAATTGTTAACTAACTTATTTATAGTTGAGTATTTTCAAAACATTTAGTTTTGATAAAAAGATTAACTTAGTTATTAATCTAAAAAAAAAGCAGGGCTTTTGGTGTATGTGTCAACATATATACTAATTTGAGTTGTAACAAAATGCTCTTTTCGCCTGCTGGATTATTTTGTTTGCAACAAGGTGAACTTTGAATCAATGAACTTGATTTTATTAAAATCATAAATATTGCTTATGGCTTTTAAGTTGTGGTACATTTAATTTTTTTAAGAAACTAGTAATATACATCTGTTTTGTGTTTTACTTATAAGAACAGTTAAAATACTAACCAATACATATAACTTTAGTTGTTTTAAAACTATGTTTGTCCTAAAGTATCAATTATGATTATAACAAATATGTTATTAATCACTGTTTTTAAAAATTTTACTTTTATTAAAAATATCATAAAAAATGAATTTTCAATCATTATAAAAAAAATCGTACTGTATTAAGTGGTTTCAAATACTTTCTGTTCAAAACAAACGTTTTTGTAAGTTTTAGTTAGGCATACAAAAAATAAGACATACTTTTTATTAATATTGCAAAGAAGTATAATAAGCCTAATTGTGACACTACAAGCGCTAGATTTACGAAAATTTATTTATACGAATTTGTGGCAATCGTGCAACAAAGTATCATACTGATTCAACTACATCAACAACTAGTGATTTGTTATAGTCGCTGCTAAACTTGAAAATTAAATCGTTGAACAACCATGTTTATAAACATGACCAAACAAAACTGTAAAAGGTTACTTACTGTATTATCAAAAGATTATGTGGTTAATTTTTTTTTTGAATAATTAACCCAATTAATAAGAAAATTTAAATTAATCATTAGAAAAAAAATAATTAAGTTTAAAGTTTATATTGCTAAAAAAATTTACCAACTTAATAAATTAAAAAAGGAAAAAAAAAGAAATGTTTAAATAACTGGGTTTTGAAAAATGTAAAAAAAAACGTGGTATAGCAAACCATTTTTTAGAAATTAAATTATAAATATTTAAAAGGTTAAGCTTAAAATAGCAAACTGTGTTATATCAGACTTTGACTAAACTTAAATAATATAATAGTTACAACTTCTATACTGGTAAAATAAATAATAACTCTTAATTATTTAAAGTGACTAATTGACAAAACTTAATAGGTACTATAATTTAGCATATTTAAGCCTTGACAAAATATTTTTTACGAAGCTTAATAACATAAAATAAAAAACAAATATTCTTCAGGTACACATAAGATGATGGTCAAGCCTATAGAGTCCACTGGCTGAGAGAAGCGTCAATTAGAAATTTTGAAGAACACTTGCGAAGAAGAGCTATTTTGCGAATAACTCCACCAACCAGTCAGCCCACCAACCGGATGCGACCCTCGTCGCGACGCCATCGCATCCAAAAAGTCCTATTAAATTCACCCAAACAGAAAGACAGCTTACGAAACTCCAAAGTTTACTCAAGCAGAACGATGCAACTCCTGAAAACGTCCGGCGACTAATGGGCGCCTCCATCTACTATTCTCTGTTCTAGTATTTAGAACTGACTGACGATGTCAGGATGAGCCTGTTCTGTCTTCACAACTGTAAATAAAGATGGTATCTAGACATCTAGATTCACACTTACCAGGTACGTTAAACTTAAATGAGACAAATCAATTTAAACGAACTTCATTGGCGCAATGTAGTTGTATGTGCTCAAAAAATATTATGTGTGCTAGAATAGGGTTGGGCAACGTTTTTCAATTAACGGGCCGGATCCGGAAAAATTAAGTCTTTTGCGGGCCGGAGCATTTCGAATTAGTGATTTACCGGATTCAGTATCTGGATCTAGCCGAAATATGACTTTTTAGATCCGAATCCGACTCAATACTAATTTTAAGTAGAAATCCGGATCCGATTCAAAAAAGTTTTGGATCCGGCTGGATTCTAATTTTATGGATACAGTTAATCACTTTTTTGAATCCTTCAAATTCACAAAACTTTCTCAAACTTGACAACTTAAGATTGAGACGTGTCAGATGTTAAAATAATTTCTATAAATATAATTGACATTGTAATTGACAAATATCGTACTTAAAGAAAAACTTTGCTTGGGGTAGTTCAGCAAAAAGATATTACAACTAAGTTAGAAAAACACAAAATATTAGGACAAAATGGTGTATTTATTAGTACATAAATTTTAAGTCATTTTTTAGCATGTTTTAAAAGCCAAATTCTTACAGTTTTGTTTTGTAAAAGTATTAAAAAGATATTTATGAAAGTTTTGTAATATTGACCCTTCGCGGGTCTGTCATTTTACTCGCAGGCTGGTCATTTTCAATTGCGGGCCGGATCCCATTAAAGTTTAGAAAACGGTCGGGGGCCGGTCATTTTCACTCCGCGGGCCGGATCCGGCTCCCGGGCCGTACGTTGCCCACCCCTATGCTAGAATGTAACTTTGTAAAAAAAGTTTTATGACTATCCAATCCTAGTTTAATATGTTAGCATACAAATTTATTTTGCACATCAACAAGCATATTTTTTACCTGAAACTGAACCTTAAAAACTGTACTTTCGTTTTTATTTCGATAAGCTTGCTGTGGAAAATTAAAAAAAATTAAAACTTTTTTTTAATTTGCAGGTCTCAGAACACAGAAGAAAGTTAATCCGACTGTTCGCCACCAACAAATTTCAGTGTGACGTAACAGAGCTTAGTGTTTGATCTCTATGACGTATTTAACACCGAGATTACGCGAAAACATGATATTTAAAAAAATTAAATGATTGTGTTTAACGAGGTTAATTAAGATGAATGGGTTTGTTTTCCTGAGGAAAGCTGCCTCCGCCATCTAGTAATGGATGTTGTGGATAATCTGAAAGATCTTGTTAAAACAATCTTAGTTTTCAATCGATCGCGCGCAAAGCTTTCAAAGTAGGGTTTAAAATTTACATACACTTGTACTGCGAAAAATTACTGCTGTTTTTTTACGTCATCGAGATCTTCGTTTTTGTCATCGTTGCACTGAAATTTAGTGTGGCTTTTACAAAGAATCATATGTTCAAGTTTAATAACCACTGGTAAGGCAAGACAAGTTTTAAACATTTTCAGAACAAAATTTAAGATTATTTGAAAGTTTTAACAAAGAAGTTTAAAATGCTTAAACTGAGTTTAAAATAAATCGCTATTGTATTTTTATAGTGTGATTTTTAAGTAAATATAGTTTAAGTATATTTTTCATTTATTTGATACATAAGTGTCAAAATTTGTTGTGTTTTTGTTTTTATAACATTTGAACTCAACTAGTCAATAGAGAATATTAAAACATTACTAAAATTTCGCAAAATTCCAACAAAAAACTTCAACTATGTTTTAATAGCCAACCAGACCTCATTAACATATAAACTTTAAACTTTGGTTAATATAAGTATTTTAAACTTATTTTTTCTGTAGTTGGACGACCAAAAAGGCAAGGGAGGAGTTTGTTTGGAGTGGAAAAGTTCAAGTAAGTTAATTTTGCGTTTATAAACTTGTTGCATGGTTTTATTTTTGATCAACGGTTTTAAACTATTGATAATGATTTTTATCGCACTGTAGTACATACGACAAAACTAGGAAATGTGATTTTGTATGGCCTTAAGCTCGTTAACCAAAAAATATTAACACAATGCCTAAACTATGAGTGGGTAATATACGGTCCTCAATTAGCAATATTCAGCTTGAGAAATATTTTTAAGCTTAAAAACTTCTTGTTCAAAAAAAAATTGAATTGTGCTTTATACTTAATTTTCAGTTCAAAAAATAATAATTTAATGGTTACTTTTTCAGTTATGATTTTTATTTTTATAGTATTTATTGTTTTCTTTTTTAACAAGTACGGATAATTTACATCTTCATAATGAGTTAAACCAGTGGTCGGCAACTTTGAATAGAATGCGGCCCGAGACTTTGTTAGTGTGGCTCGCAAAACAAAAAAAATTATTTAAATTTTTTCGGTAAATAATGTATTTGATTATTTTTTGTTTTAAGTCACTGGAAAACGTTTAAAACCCTTTAATATTTTTACTGCTTAGGTTTAAAAATGTGAAAAAGACTGATTGGTTTTCTTGCAGTGTTTTTTCTTCTTTCTGTAACCTTCTTCTTTCAACAGCAACTGGCAAACCAAAAATAAGTCATGAAAATATTAGTAATTAGTATGTTGTTTATAAAATAAACTTTATATAGATTAACTAAATGCGAATGTTTCCTATTTTGTACAAAAGTAATGCACATTAATGAACTAAAGTTTGATTTCTTTAAAACTTTGGTGTTTTTTAGCATGTAGTTTATGGGTAGGTGTCAAATAACACGAAGGGACACTTTTGCGAGAAGAAACTTATGCAAGGCGTCATTTTTGCACGAGGGGTCACTTTTTTATGTTTTATATAAATTTTATATTCAATTTTTATTTTTTTTAATTTTTACTGTGACTGTTACTTCTAACCAGGGACGTGTTTTGACTGGTTTCCTGCTTCCTGTAAACTCCCTGAAAAAAAATAGAAAAAAAAAAGAGAAAAAAATTCTTAGAATATTACTAAAAACGATGTTTATTGACTTTATTCTGGTTATTAGATAAAATTTGAATAATTAATGTTGAATTTATAACGCTGAAAGATTATGAAGTCTCCTTAACAAAAAATGCTCGTTTTTGCCCAGCTGAGATAGATTTTAAATAAAATTTTAATTGCGACGTCATAATAGGTAAAAGTTTTAAAGTAGCATTTTTTTCTATGCAACTTCTTACTAAGATGTTCTTAGGTACCATTATAAATGGTTACTTAGTGTAAAAAACTTTTGATTAAGTATTGTTTTGAACTAGTAAGCACAATTTTACTTAAAAAATGTCCAATATAATCATTAAACTTTTATTTTACTTAGTTTATTGTATATAATTGTATATTGCTGTTATATAATAATGTTGTGTTTGTACTTAAACATTTATATTTTTGTTTATGTGTCAACCAACTGGGTTAAAACCTTGAAAAGTTCAATTCAGAGAGTTTTCAAAATCTTCTGTAGACAACTACACCACCTAGAAGTTTATTACTTTATTATTTAATGGTATTTTAATATTTTTATTAAAGTTGTATTATTTTTTTATTTATGTTGGCCACAAAGTTGAGTCTTGACTGTTTGAAATCTTCAATTTAAAAAGGATTTCAAAACTATCATTAGAACTTCTGCACCATCAGGTAAACATTTAAATATAAATAAAAGGTATTTTAATTGAATAAGTCTAAACATTTTTTTTAGTAAATTTCAATTTTTATAGACTAAATTACTTGTAAAAAATATTTTTATTATAAATAGGTACATAAATGTAAAGAGTTTAAAATTTAAAAGAAAAAATTGTAAGCACTCTAACTATAATAAAATTCAAATCAAAATTGAGTTCTCTTTATAAATATTTATTCTAGTTTTAGTTATTTTATAATACTGCTTCCTGATATAAAGGTTAATTTATTTTTAGAGTAAGTTAGTTATTGCTGTAATATTTTTGTTTTAAAAACAGATTTGAATTTTGATATACAATTTGTAAGTTTATAACTTTTTTCTGCTTCTTTTAGTTTAATTAATCTAATTTTAGTATAGTAAAATTAAAAAAATATATAATATTTTTATATTACTAACTTATACGTTTTTTTATTAAGCAGAAAAAAAGCATTTTAAACACAGAGTTTTTGAGCTAAATATTGCGTACTTAACTAGCAGTGCATACCTAGGAAATGCGTACTAAAGCGGCAAATTAAAAACAAAAAAGATTGTGAATCCCATTTGAAAAAAGTCTAGACACGCCCCTGCTACTAACCCTTAACCTCGATCGGTATTTTTTCTTTAGTTTTTTTACGTCTATTTAGTTAGATATTGTTTTTTTTTTCAATCACTAATTTTTGAATTTATAATTTTTACTCACACTATAACCCCTAACACTTACCCTCAGTCAGTAACTTTATTTATTTTTTTGTTCTTTTTTTTTATTTCTATGTATATAAATATATTTTATTTATTTTAATTCAAAAGTGCAAAAGCGACCTTCTGTTCAAAAGTGACCCCTCGTGCAAAAACGATCCTTCATGCAGAAGTGTTTTCGTGCAAAAGTGTCTTTTTTTTGCATATTTGACTCTTTGAGCAAAAATGTCTTCGTGCATATTTAACCTGTTCTCGTAATTCCTACCTAAGTTTTTGTAACATATATTTTCACTATGTATTATATTTAATTTTACACAGAAATATTCAAAACATCACAATAAATAAGACATATGATTAAATTGTTTGTTTTTTAAATTTGTTTTGTTTTGAACTTTTACATAAGTTTTCCATGCACTTAAAACAAATTATTTATGTATAAATCACTCTGTATAAAATCTAAAATGTTTTGAAAAACTTTCACCTTGGCGGAATTCAATTTTCTAAAAACCATCCTAATTCGAACTGTACGGGACCAAACAAAGACGACCTTTAAGCATTTTAGTTGGATTTATACTTTTACATGTGCCAATCATAACATAAACACTTGTGCTTAATTTAAGATGACTTAAAGAAGTTTTATGATAGCACTTATTGATTTTTTGAATAAAAAATTTAATTGAGTTTTTTTTTTTAAATTTCGGACTAGGTTTTTATCGTCAGGATTACTTATTTAATTTGATGAGTGGCAAAGAAAACTTATGATGTTTGTCTTTTTCAATTTACAGATTCGGTTTCAATTATATGTTGAAATTTAAGTCCTAAAGGTGCTAGGAACTAAAATAATACTCATATTAATTGTATACTTATACATAAGTTTGAAAAACACGAACTGCCTTTAAAGGCAACTGCATATAAGCCTGAAAACAATTTTAAAATTATTTTAATAAACCCATGCTGATTCAAGCTAGGTTTTAATCACATACACTAGTTTTTCTTTTCTTTAAAAAGTGTAGCCTTGATCTTTTAAACTTGAATAGCAATTTAAACATAATACTCTACATTTATACTTTATATAGAATAATTCTGTACTTAACAATGCCTTTTTTTGTAATAAAAGTAAACGATATTAGTTTTACTGAGAACAAAAATATTTAATAACATATTATTTTTGGCCTGTTTATGTGTTTGCACTCTTTCTAATTGTAGGTTTCAAATTTGCACAAGCGGACAAAATTACACGAAAACATAGTTTTGCATGAAGACAATTTCGCCTGAATGGTTAAATCGCACAAAGATACTTTTGCATGGAGAAATTTTTGCATGGGTTGAATTTTTTATTTATTCATAGTTTTAAAGTTCATTTATATATATATATTTATATATACTTTAAAATAAGTTTTAATTTTAAATTTAATTTTACTGTTACCCCTAACCTTTACTTTCGGTCGGTAACTTATTTTTTGTTTTTTTTTGATTATTTTTTTATTATCACTTTTATCCCTAACCCTTACCCTCGGTCAATAGCTCTTTGCTTTCTTTTTAAATAACTAATGTTTGTTTATTTATTTTTCTTGTTATTTTTAATAATAGTTCTTATCAGTTATTTTTATTTTCACTATCACTGTTACCCTTAACCCTTACCCTCCGTCGGTTATTTTGTTATTTTATTAATTAACTTTTAGTTTTTTATTTTTATATTTTTACTTTGTTTTTATATTTTTTCACGTTCGTGTAAAATTGTCACTCGTGCAAAACTAACCCTTGGTGCAAAATTGTCTTTGCGGAATTATTACCTGTCCCTTTTTCAAAAGGTTAAAAATAAAACACAAAAAGACAAAAAATATTTATTTTACATATGCCATGGTTACCATACAGGAAAAACGAGCTTTCACAAAATATTCAAGTAAAAAAAAGATAATAATGAAAATGAGTTACTTCTTTCTTAGGTTAATAAACAAACATAATTTAAAGATTTATTTTGTCATTTTCAATGACATTATGTATAATGATTTTTGTTTTGTTTTGAAATAGATTTCGTTTTTAATAAAAATCATAGTTTTTAGTGTTTCTATACACTCAGACATTTTCAGACTTGTGTTAATTTTTGTAAAAATCAGGCTAACTTATACTAGTTTTAAGTCTTTTTTTAATGATTAAGGCTGTTTTATTATTTTTACTTAATTGAAGTTAGCAAAAACTGTTTTCTACTGATCAAGTATTAGAAGTTTAAAAGCTTTTGAAGTTTAAGGTTTTGTATTTTTTTAGTTGATAAAGCAGTAGTATTTTGTCATAGGGTTGCCACCTAGTATTAAAATTATTGAGTTTTAATGTTAGTAAACAGCTTATTAAGACTTAAGTATATTAGTCAAAGTAAATTTCAGTTCGAAAATTATGTAAAATTAAAAAAAGTCTACTCTGTATATCTAAAAGTCATTAAATTATTAAAGTGGATAAGATTAAGACCTTCAATAAAACTAAAACAATGTTCTATATTGTGTGATTAAAATTAAAACCTAAAGATTATTGTAATGCGTCTAAAACTAAAACTGCGGCCCGCAAAGATTTTGAACTTTGAAATTGGCCCGCGAACATCAAACGCCTGTCGACCCCTGTGTTAAACATTCAAAAAACATTATACTGGTATTACTTACGTAAAAACTGATAGCTTGTTGAGTAAATTTTTTCTGGGATTCTTAAATTAATTTTTTTTTTATTATTTGTATAACTATCAGTTCGAAATTTTGAAAAAAGTTGAAGCTGTATTCATTTTCAGAATCAAAACAACTATTAAGTTTTATTTTAAATTTTTTGTAGAAGTTCTTAAAACATCGCTTGTTTTTGTAAAATATAAATGTTTAGTTTAACATTTGAGCTTTATGTTTTGAGTTTACTATGTACTGTAAAAAGTAAGGCATCAAGAGCTATTTATTTTTATTATTCTTAACTTTTTTCACGGAAAAGTACAAAAAAAACTTACAAAAGTTTTCTGTGAAAACTATAATGAAGGTACGCTCATTAGCACTGTAAAAACCGCTTAATAAACCATAATTCAAATAAGTTTTGAAGAAATAAAAAAAATTAAAAGTTTTTAATCTAAAACAATAAAGCTTGCTGATGCGGAGACGCTCGGTTCCAATACCCTATCAAATCTGAACCCTGAACTCTGAACGACCAAGGGTAAGAGTCAGGGGTAACAGTGACAATAAAAAATAGATGTTAATATTAAAGTAATTAAAACTATGAAAATAAAAAAAGTTTAAAATTTTGAGTATACCGGTTGATGCTGCTTCTTATTTTTCCTCACGCGTCGTTATCGAAATGCATTCAACGGTAAGCAGTTTGTGACGTAATAATTAGATACGTTTGAATGCCATTTTTCCAGGCTAGAAACGTATTCTATATTTTTATTCATATACATTCTTGGCAGAGCCTACTGAAAACTGAATAAAAAATATTATTTTAAAGATTTTCTTTTAAGTACTGGTATAAGTTGTTAAAGAAATAGTCTGAAATATATTATTAAACTTAAAATACTATATTTACATACTATGTTTACGTAAAAGAAAAATAAGTACGTAAGTATAGTATTTCAGTCTTGAACTGCAATAATAACTTTGAATATTTTTTTCTTTAACAATTTAAAACAAAATTTTTCAACCAAAATTTTTTTTAATTGTTCTTACTACTAATATAAATAGAAATATAAAAACACAGTTCCGTTTGTTAACTTATAATTTCAACCGCTGTACCAAATGACCTGCTAACAATCAACTTTCATAAGATTCCATGTGTTTCTTTTTGTTTCCATGTGTTTTAATGTAGCAATAAACAAGCTAATGTAAAAACACTATATTTAAACAAATTTTCTTTTAACAGTCATGTGACGAGTCAATAGAAGAAAATAATTGAATCTTCCTGATCCTATTCCTGATCCTATTTTATTGAATTGAGTCTTTAATGGAATATATTTGATAAACAGACCATTAGCACAAACATGAATTCTCTGGTTAGTTAGTTTATTGTCATTGTACATAAGTTGTTTTATAAAAAATTTAATTCACACTAGTAAGTTATTTTTGCTCATTGTTATTATAGATTTATAGTAAAAGTTTCTACTTGTGCCGTTTTTTAATTTTTATTCACTTATTTCATTTACAATACTTACATCGATTTGAAAAAAAAAACACACATTTTTCGTCGAACTAAATATTTTTAAATATGTACGGTATAATTGAAACTATTCCAACATAAAAAGATACTTATTTTACTCAATTTATGAACAGTACAACTACTAGTTTTATAATTTAAGTTTGGGTTCAAAAGCATATGTTATCATTGTTCAAAATATCCTTCAAAAGTTGCCAAGTTATATTATTTAAATATTACATATAAGTATAAATATATACTTCGATTACTCAGTTTGATAAACAAAAAAATTCTGAAACTTTTACATAAAATATAATTTTTATTTTTTTCATTTAATGTTTTTTTTTAACTTGACTAAACCTTTAATTTCATCTTAATGGCTATTTTTTTCTTATCAGTCAAACAAAAAAAAAAAAAAAGATTAAAGTTGCGAAAGGGAAGACCAAGGCAGCGTTAAAAGTTCTCTTACTTTTTTTTCTTTTCGTCATTTTTAAAAATTACTTTTTAGTGACGTCACGACGAAAGCGCAGCGGTAAGGCATCTTAACAGTAAGAGTAACCCTCCGAGTAGGTGCTAAATTTACTACTTACTTTTGTATTTAGTATGTGCTGAAAAAAGTAATTTGAAGGGTCGCCAAGCGCGGCCCAGCATTCTGTTTCAAATCTGAACTCTGAAGCTTCAGCGCTTCGGCTGCTCGGAAGCAAAAGTCGTTTGTGACGTAACAAACGACTTTTCCTTCGAGCTGAAGTTTAGTGACGTCACTAAACTTTAAGATCATTAAGCGGCAGTTTTGAGTTAAAAAGCGAACTTATCGCGCTTTAAACGTCGTCGCCATCTTTTCACACTCGGCTTATTATTACTTATTTTTAATTGTATTGTTTGCCACATTTTACTGACAAACATTCAAAGCATCTAAACCTTTAAAGTATACAATTCTACCATTGTTAGTTATAAATTTTATAATTTTAATGAAAGTCTCAAAAACTTCAGATTAAATGTTACATTTTATTAGATAACTTTACATTCAGAAATTTTTAGTTGTTAATTTAAACTTTTATATTTTTAACAACTGTAACAATTCATAATTTAAAGTTTAATATATTTAACAACTTTTTATGCACAAGCTGTAATAGTTTATTAACTAAGTAAGTCCTTACTAAGATAAAACAATAAACAAAAGAAGATTCTAAAAATTAACATTTGTTAATTTGATAATAGTTCAAGTTTACTAGTTATAAAACTAAGATCTAAGCTGTTAATTACATATAAATACATTTTCTCTATCTGTTTAAATTAAATTTAATTTTATTTTACGTATAATGAGGTTAAAGTATCAAAATAAGCTTCTAATTGTAATGACATCATCAGACAAGTTGTAATTACTTTTTTTATTAAATATGAACTTAATTATAAACGCTTATGTTAAACTACTTTAACTCAAAATAATGTTTTTAAACATTGCAGTTTTCATGCATGTAATTAATTAAAACATTGTAACTAATGTATTATTATACTATAACAACTGTAATTAAATATAAATTTAAAACTTACTTGAATCTAAATATTTTCAACTTTTAACTTTTAATTTTTATTTTTAATTTATCTATTAAAGTAAAGTACTTATACATTAGTTGTCAAAACTTTTTAATCCTCAAATGAAATATAAAGCTAAAAACTTATTTGAAGCTAAATTTTTTAAATTGGTATTTTTCCCACAGTTGCAGAGAGAAAGCAAATATTCTTCAAGCTGGCGTCAATGTTGGGAATCAGTTAGTGGGACAAAGCAAACACTTCAAGTAAGTTTTCATATCTATAATCAATGTTATTCAGGTTATCAGAATTAAGTTTTTTATTGCAATACTTTGTCTTTGATCAAATAAGTATCGTTAAGAACTACTACTTGTGATGTTTTTTCGTTAGTTATAAAAATAAAATTAAGATAATTTGTTTAACTATGATCTCCATCGCGATTTCTCAAACTTTAAAAGCAATCGCTCTTTTCTCTAAGATTTTGAAAAGACTATTGTTTAATATTATTTGTACATTAAATTTAAAATATTATTATGTCAATTTATTAAATATATTCTTTTAGTAAAAATAAAATTAAAAAGCTTTAAAAGTAATCGCATAGAAAACGTAGCACAATAAGATACCATTTACAAAGTCCACATATAAATTGCTTTTATAGCCGGGAGTTTAACTGATAAAATAAATTTGTAAAAAAAAAATTTTGAAAATTATTAAAATTCTGTTGTACTTAACTAAAAATTATATGTTAATTTTAACCATTTTTAGAATAAAAAAATGTACAAAAAATTTACAAAAACTAACATTACACAAAACTTGAAATTTAGAGTTCTACAAAAAATTACGCATAAAAAGACGCGTTGCTGCAATTTTCAAAACGAAATTAAAATGAAAATGTGCTACGTGCTTTGGTTTTATAAAAATTCTACTGAATATCTAATTTGAAGGGTCGCCAAGCGCAGCCCAGCTTGCTGTTTCAAATCTGAACACTGAAGCTTCAGCGCTTTGGCGGCCCGGAGGCAAAAGTTGTTTGTGACGTAACAAAACGACTTTTTCTTCGAGCTGAAGTTTTGTGATGTCACTAAACTTTAAGATCATGAAGCTGCAGTTTTGAGTTAAAAAAGCGATCTTATTGCGCTTAAACGTCGTCACCATCTTTTTATGCTCGGCATACTGTTACTTATTTTATTGATCTCTTTTGCACCTTTTACTGACAAACATTCAAAGCAACTAGTACTTAAAAGTATATAATTCTACTATTGTTAGTTATAACTTTTATAAATTTAACGAAATTTTTAATAGCTTCAGATAAACGTTAATTTAAAGTAAAAATTACACCTTGAGAAAATTTTAGTTGTCAATTAAATCTTTTATATGTTTAACGAAACTTCTAACAACTAAAAATCTAACCTTATATTAATTTTACAACTTTTTAAAGCCCAAGCTGTAATAGTTTATAAAATAAGTAAGTCCTTTCTAAGATTAAACTTGAAATAAAAGATAATTCTAAAAATTAAAATTTGTTAATTGATAATAGCTCGAAATTTAACTGTTTTAAAACTAATATCCGAGCTTTAATAACAGTAAATACATTTTCTATATATGTTTAAATTTTGATTAAAATCATTTCAAAAATTTTTTAGTTTTACTTTTAATGAAGTTAAAATAGCAATATAAGCTGCTTATTGTAATAACATTATTAAACATGTTTTTAAATATTTTACTTGCATTAAATAAAACCACAAATAAAAATAGTTATGTTTAAACCACTTTAAATCAATATACTGTATTTTAACAGTACAGTTATCCAGCCCGTAATTAATAAAAACATTGTAACTACTGTATTATAATACTCTAACACTGTAATTAGATATAAGGCTAACATTTATTCAAAACTAAGTATTTTCAAATCTTAATTTTTTCACAGTTGCAGGGAAAAAACAATATGCAAAAGCAATAAGCAGTCAATACCAATGCTAGAATCAGATGGTGGGTCAAAGCAAACACTATAAGTAAGTTTTTATATCTATAATCAATGCTATTCAAGTTATCACAACTATGTTTTTTGTTGCAAGACTTTGTCTTTGATCAAATAAGTACCGTTAAGAACTACTACTAGTGATGTTTTTTCGTTATTTATAAAAATAAAACTAAGATAATTTGTTTAACTATGATCTCCATCGGGATTTTTCAAACTTCGAAAGCAATCGTAATCTTCTCTGAGCTTTTAAAAAGACTACCATTCAATTTACATAGAATTGTAAACTTCTGCATACTAATAAGCACTGCGTCACATTATTGTTAACACTAGTGGAAAACACTTTAAAGCAAGTTTTGCCATACCAGCTCTGCTCGACACCGTTCGCCCCTTTTGAGAAGCTTATTACCCACATACTTGCTAAGATACCCTTCCCAAAAGGGGAAAAATACGGACCAATTTAGTAATCTGAATATATATATATTAAAATCATCCCGTTTACTAAGTTCATACTGTTTTTTTCGTTTTCCTTTATAAAACTATTATAAAAAATTGTAGTTTTACTTGCTTTTTAATCTTATTGATTTAATGTTTTGATATTTTATCATAGGTTTGTGTAAAACAGTTTTAGTTTGGTAGATAAATAATAAGCCCTTAAAACACATATTTTATATGAATGTTATTCAAACAACTAGTTATTACAAACACTCTGAAGTAAACTAAACAAATTTTCTAATGAGTAAATGCAAAACGAAACACATACATTGCTAGTATGTGAAATTTGAGCGGCACTAAAATAGTGTCTTTAAATTTTTCGATTTGTTAATTGTTTTGCTTCTTTTCTAATAATCAATGTTCAACTCCCTTTTGTTATTACTCACAAATAATTTATAAGTACTGCATTGTATTATCTGTTATTGTTTTAAATAGTTAAACCTAGATTTGTGAACAAAAAACCAGTTCCCATTGGAACGATAGCCGATAATAAATTGATCTTTGCGGAAATAATTTAAAAGAGTCTAGCCTAGTATAATATACACAGACACGTAGAATTTCTTTTTACACGCACCAGAACCTTCAAACAGACATGCGAGTGATCATGACTTTTAGTTGTCCCCGGTTGTTATGTATGCGAATGTACAATTTCTTTCTCTTTTGTATCATTCAATCGAGAAGTCGTTAGAAAGCTTTGTTTTTAAATCTTATGTATTTAATTTTGCAACAAGACAATGCTGACTTAGTTTATCCTTTGGTGGGTTGCGTCTCTGCAGGAATTATTTTTTCTGTGAGAACGCTTATTCATATTTTAATACCATGCATGTTTTTTGTATACATGTTGTTTACGTTCATATTATCTTTGTTCAATGTTCAAATTCATTGATGCTTTATTTTTGAATATCCTTACTTCAGGTCGTACCAATTTTTAAAGTTGAATTACTCCAAGCCTGACTAAAATTTCTGATGTGACGTCATAATCACTCACAAGTCTACTTGAAGTTTCTAATGTGACGTCACAATTGCTCACAGCTCTTGTTTGAAGGTTCTAGTGTGACGATAAAATTACTCCCAAGTCTGTTTGAATGGTATCTGCACGAGGGGACAAAATTGTACTAGGGCAAAAAAATACGCGAAGATACTTTTGCACAAAAAAATATTGCACGGGTTGAACTTTTATTTTTAAGTATTTTATTAATTTCATTTATTTTACTATCACTGTTACCCATAACTTTTTCTTCTTGTTTTTTTTTTTGTTTATTTATTTATTTTTGTGTTTCTTTTTACTCTCTCTTGCAAAATGACCCTCCTGCAAAATTGGTCTTCGTGCAATTTTGTTCCCCTCATGCAAGCTTGTCTTCGTGCAAAAGTATTTCCATGCAATCTTGTGCCCTCGTGCAATTTAGTAACCCGGTGCAGTTTTGTCTTGGTGCATATTTGACCCGTTTTCCCTGTTTAAAGGTTCTGATATGACGTCACTAATTCTCCCAACTCTGATTAAAGTTTCTGACGTTATGTCAAAAATACTCGCAAGTCCGTTAAAAGGTTTTAATGTGACACTACAATCACTTTTTACCTTATTAATTAATTTATTTATTTCTAATTAAACCTTTATACAAACTTTTACACTTGACTCTTAATGACGTAATTATTTTTAACTAAACATTCATAAATCATTATCAGAAATAAAATTTATGTGATATTTTGTTTTAATATTTAGCAACTTTACTCTGCGTTGTGCAAACTGATACCAATAAATAAACATTCCAAACTTTTTTCTTAAAATTTAAAACAAAGTTTTTGTTATTAAAAATGGAATATTTTAAGTTATCTGTACAGTACTACTACTATTAACAAAAACTCTGAAAAAATAATTTCGTTTGTTAACTTCTACTTTTAACCGTTGAAGCAAACAACCAGCTTACGATCCACATTCATAATGTAGTTCTATAAGTTCTAAAATGTCAATTAAAAAGCTTATATAAATTAACAATTATTCAACAAACTTTACTTCAACAGTCAAGAGACGGGTCAACAAAAAAAATCAACTACGTCTTTTGTAATCAGAAACTATGAAAATGGAACATTAGCATGAACCCTCTGGTTAGTTAATTTATTGTCATTGTACATAAGTTATTTCATTAAAATTTATTTTACATCCATTAAATATTTTTGCTTATTTTTGATTTAGATTTATAGTAATAGTTTCTACTTACACCGCTTTTTTCATTTACTTAGTTTACATACAATAGGTGGTACATCAATAAATTACGCTACAGAAAAAACACATTTATTGTAGTATTATTATTAAGATAGTATTTTAAATTACTTGAACATAAACATGATGTTTATATGACTCAATTTAGGTGTAACACAACTAATAACTTTGTAATTTAAGTTTCGATTCAAAAGCATACCTTATCGTTGTCCCTAATGTGCTTTAAAAGTTTATAAGTCAAATTGTATGAAATATTGTTTATATATATACTTCGATTCCTTAGCTTAAATTTGTGACACTTTTACACAAAATATTATTTTAATAATGATTATCTTTTGTTTTGAAATACTAAACAATTTTTTTTATTACATAAGCATTCGGTATGTTTTTGTCAAATCAAACATAATCGTTTTTTAGTCGATATAAGTGTTAAAATGGAGTGACACGAGCTAAAATGTCAATTTGAGCCAAAGTTTCACACCGTGCCAGAGTGCCACTCCGTGTTAAAGTGTCACTCCGTGATTTATTGTTGCTTCGTTCTTAAATGACGACCCTTGGTAAAAGGTCTAACCATGTCAAAGTGTCTATCCGTGCCAAATTGTCACTCCGCGCTAAAGTGTCACTACGTGACGACCCATGTTTTTTCTGACACCCATTTAGGACAGTCATCGAGGAAGGGAAGGTGTTACCCGCTGTGAGGAAGATGATAATCCGATTATATATATCTTTTTGATTCCTACACACCGACAACTTAATAGTGACCGTCGTCGGCTCGTCCGGTGTAAGTCTAATATTGTAGTATGGTTGATCCATTTGAGGATTACATTTATATACTTTCACTCGTTTTGTTATCTGCGTCTCATAAATCTATCTCACACTTCTGTTATTTAAATTTAATTATTATAGTTATACTTGTGTTTTTATTAGCCAAAATACATGCTTAAAATTACTTTTGATAGTTATTTTTGTTATCCAAAAATTATACTTGAACTTAAATTTTGTATTTGTTCATGTTAGCCTGCGTACGGAATCAAATTTAGTATCATTAATAATTTTATTTATTTTATCTTGACTACATATACATTTTCATCTTAACTGTTATGTTTACTATTATCTTTTAATCATATAAAAGATTAGAATTGCCAAACAGCAGGTAGACCGAGGCAGCGTAAAAAACTCTCTCACATTTTTTACTTGCGTCATATATCAAATTAACTTTTTAGTGACGTCACCAACGATTGAACGCCTTCACAGTATGAGTAATGTTCAAAGTGGCAGCACGCTTAATTATCATACTGCTGTCTTTTTTAAATTCATAATATTTTAAGGCCTGCCGAGCGCGGCCCAACATGCTTTCTGTGAAACTAAAACGCTTCGGTTCTTGAGGTAAAAGCCGCTTGTGACGTAACAAACAGTTTTTTTTTTCAGCTGAAGTTTTGTGACGTCACTTAAGTTCTGTGAAGCAGCAGTTTTAAGTTAATAAGTCGCAAACTTCCTGCGTTCAAGTGTTGCCGCCATCTTTTTTACGCGCGGCTTTTTAAAATAAGTATTTCTTGAGAATTTTAGTTTACTTATAACTCAAAAACTATAGAAAAATAACGAGATAAATGAATTAGTATCGTCAGACAAGTTTCTCGATGTTTTATCTGCTTTGTATGTTTAACTACAACAATTGAAAATAATACTTTTATAACAATCTATTAATGCAACACAGAACTATTATGCAATATAGTCATTACAGTTAGAATTTTGACATTAATAGTTAATACTTCAAATACATTTTTAATCTTGATTTTTTTACAAATATTGTAAAGTAGCTAAATTAACATTGAGAAATACGTTTTTTATTCAAAATATTACATCTTTACTGAAGCTGCTTAGTCAAGCTATGACTAAAGTAGTACTTAATTACCATTTAATAATTAAATATAGAATACAATGAAAGTATTAAGTTTCATTTTAGCAATATTGAGTTTTTAAAATATCTATACTTTGTTAGACTTACACATACTGTTAAAATAAATTATACGATTTTAAAACCAGAACTTTTAAATAAGATTTCTTTTGTGTTACGTATAGTTATGTTAAAATGCTTTTAAAAAACAAACAAAGTTTTTAAGTAACATACTTTTAATTATATTTATATGTTGTAAGCAGTGGTGGCGTGTGGTGTTATTGAGTTGTACTGCATATTAATAATTAAAAGAAAAAAGTTTTAAATTTATTTATTATATAAGTTTCGTAATTATTAAACTAAAGAAAAAGCTATTATCTGTATTAAACAGACATTTTAAATGTAAATTTGTTAACAATTTAACATAGAATGTCAGCTTGTTTTGTGGAAGGAATCAACAATCTCTCAAGCTGACATCAATGTTGAAGGATGCAGTTGATGATGCAAATACTCCAAGTAAGCTTTCATATTTATAAAACATGCTGCGTAAGCTAATCTCATTAATTATTTAAGCTCACTGATAATTACTACTTAAGATGTTTTATCCTAAATGTCAGTCGATGCAAAAAAACTTTCAATAGGGCAGAGTTTCTCAAACTTATTTTCATAAACACTCCTTTAAAAAAAAATATACTCATTTTAATCGAAGTAATATTTAAAGTAATTTTCGAATTTCCATTAAATTGTACCTTTGAACTACTTTGTTTTTGCCAAATAACTTCGTAGTTTATAGTTATCAAATAAAAACTTGAGACAAGATTCATTTTAAAACATTTTCATTGAGCAAACAAGTAAAAAAAATTCAACTATCCCTTAACAACTAAATTGTTAGCAAATAGTTTTAAAAAATAAATTTTGAGTAAGTAAACAGTCAAGGTATTATCATAAAATACTCAACTAATAAAATTAGGCAAAATTAAGCAAAACTAATTAGAGATAGATTAACTATAGATAATTACACAACTTTAAATTGCTTAGTAGTTCATTAAGATAAATCTACGTAGAAAATAAAAGTAAAACAAGCAAAAAGTAAAATAAAATAAGCGACAAACTAAACTAAACTAAACATTTATAACAACTTACAAAGAATGTAATTATAAATGTACTGTTAAATATGTAAAAATAAAAATTTTAAACGCTTAGATGACAATCATTACGTGCTTTACAAAATATAATTTAAAAAATATCATTGTTTAACTTGTCACTTATTAAATTTTTTTTTATTGTTTGTTTTAACTTTATTTTTCTTTGTTTGCTTGTTTTAGTAAAATTGATAATAAATTAAACTAAAATATCTCATGAAAACTATAAATGTTAACTGAACCAAAGTTTATTTTTAAAATTATATTTTAAACTTTTGAATAGTTCTTGTCTCAAGTTTTTGTTCAAAATTTTTTGCATTTCAATAAAAACTCAAGTATATTTATTTTTGAGTTTCTGGTAAAGCGTGTCTAAGTACTCCCTTACGGACTTTCACACGTCACGGACTTTATTTAAAAAAGACTCATTCAAAAAATAATTTCATTAGTATTAATTTTATTTACGTAGTTTTGTCTGATATCGTTTATATTCTTTACATTGATATTTTTCATACTCATATTCATTAATGTTTGTGTTTGAATGTCAATAGCCAAGTTCATAAAAATTTTGTGAGTTACCATGTAATTCACTTAAGCGCATACGAAAAGCTTATTACTACACTGCCTTCACAGTTCTGTTTGAAGGTGTGACGTCGTAATGGCTAATGACGTCATCTGTCAGTTAAAATTAAATGTTTGTGTTGACAGTCTAAGAGTAAAAACCGTATGTCTGTTGTTTGTATTAGCAGACTTGTTTATATTTTCATGTTTAAATTCTTCGTATTCATGAACTTCATGTTTATGCATATTTATTTTTCATTCTGATGCCAAATTTTTTTCTATTCATGAACTTTAAACTCATGTTTTTTTATTTTCACTCTGATGCCGTGTAGTCTGTTGGTCGGGCAGTTCTCAATACTTTACACTTTTACTTACTGCAAAGAAACGGGAGCGAGTTTTTGGTTGTTACTGCACAATGATATCTTCATTGAACATGTGTTACGGTTGACAAACGGTTTTAGTATAGTGAGACAAGTTTCTCAATGTTTTATCTGTATTTATGTATAACTACAATAATTGAAAATAATATTTCTATAACAATCTATTAATGCAACACGGAAATATTATGTAGTATAGTCATTGTAGTTAGATTTTTGACATTAATAGTTAATACTTCAAATATATTTTTAAAGATAATGCTTCTACATATATTGTAAAGTAGCTAAATTAATACTGAGAAATAGTTTTTTATTCAAAATATAACATTGTTTACTGAAGCTGCTTAGTCAAACTATAACTAAAGTAGTACTTAATTACTATTTAAACGTTAAATATATAATACAGTGAAAGTATTAAGTTTTATTTTTAGCAATATTGAGTTTTTTAAGTAACCTTTATTTTGTTAGACTTACACATACTGTTAAAATGAATTCTACAATTATTAATTCAGAATTTTCAAATAAGATTTCTTTTGTCTCACGTATTGTTAAATTAAAAAGCTTTTGAAAAACAACAAATAAAGTAACCATACTTTTAATTTATATTTGTATGTTGTATGTAGTGGTGACGTGTGGTGTTATTGAGTTGTTATGCATACTAATTAAAAAATAATCTCTAGTTTTAAATTTATTTATTAAGCTAAAATAGTTGTACATTAGTAGTAGAAGTTTCGTAATTATTAAATTGAAGAAAAGCTATTATCTGTGATAAAACAGATTTTAAAATGTAACTTTTTCAAAACTTTAACAGAGGATGGCAGCTTGTTTTTGTAAAAGGAATCAACAATCTTTCAAGCTGACATCAATGTAAAAGGATGCAGTTGATGAAACAAAGCAAACACTCCAAGTAAGTTTTCATATTTATAATACATGCCAGCGTTAGCTAACATATCTCATTAATTAAGCTCACTGAGAATTACTACTAAAGATGATTTATCGTAAATGATCTTAAACAAATGAAGTTAAGTACACTTGTGTAGCTTTGATCTTTATCATTACTTCCAAAGCCAAATTTCGTAACAACCACTTCTAAGATATTTAAAAATCAATCGTTCCACTTATAGTTTTCAAAAAGGTACTATGCGCACCACTTTTTGCATCTAATTGTCAGTCGATGGAGAATATTGTTAAACAGGGCAGGGTTTCCTCAACTTAACTTCATAAACACTATTTTTTTACAAAGTAAAAAAAGACCGCTCTCACTAATTATAATCAAATTATTATCTAAATTGAGTTTTTAAATTTCATTTAAATTGTACTTTCAATTTTTTTTGTCAAATGTTTTTATAGTACTACAGGTAACATACAAAAAATTAAGACAAAATTTATTAAACATTTTTTTATTGAACAAACAAGTAAAATACATTTCAGCAAACCATTAAAAATACTTTATTTAGCAACTAATTTTAAAAATAAACTTTGAGTAATTAAACAGTTATATGTTTCATCAAAAAATACTAAACTAATAAATTTAGTCATCAAGAAAAATTAACTATAGATAGACTAATTGTATATAATTACATAACTATAATACAATTAATAATTTGACTAAGATAAGCCTCCGTAGAAAAGTAATAGTAAAACAAACAATAAGTAAAATAAAATAAGCAACAAACAATATTTATAACAACTTGTAAAGAATATATCTATAAACGTACTGTTGCTTGCATAAACTAGGTCTAAATGTTGGTACAAACAAAGATTCTAAAACGCTTAGATGATAATCATTACGTGCATAACAAAATAAAACTATAAAGTATTTTGTCTAGTTTGTCGCTTATTTAATTTTAATTATTGTTTATTTTACTTTTATTTTGTACGTATGCTAGTTTTAGTTGAACTAATTATTAATTAATTAGAGTATTTTCTGATAAAACCGATAACTGTTTACATAATCAAAATTTATTTTTTAAATAATATTTCAAACTTTCGAGTAGTTCTTGTCTCAAGTTTTGTTTAACATTTTTGTTCATTCAATACAAACTTATATTTTTTTTGAGTTTCTCGTATCTAGGTATTCTCTCACGCCCCTTTTACACGTCACGGAATTTATTTTAAAGAGACTTACTCAAATCTTAATTTAATTAGAATTTTTTTATCTATGTAGTTTTGTCTGATATCGTTTATATTCTTTACATTGATATTTTTATATTCATATTCATTAATGTCTGTGTTTAAATGTTCTTAGCTCAGGTCATAACAATTTTTTTAGTAAGAATGTAGTTCACTTAAGCGCAAACATAAAAGCTTATTATTACACCTGTTCACAGTTCTAATAGAATGATTGACGTCGTAATGATTAATGACGTCATCTGTAACCTAAAATTAAATATATGTGTTGACAGTCTTGGTGCAACAACCGTATGTTGACTATGTGCCCCGTTGGTTTGTTACGTGATGCTTTTTCGAGCTAGTTGCTTGTATGAGCAGGCTTGTTGTTTTCATGTCGAAATTTTTCGTATTCATGGACTTTATGTTTTTGTTTTTTTAATTTATTGACTCTGATGCCGTTGTAGTCTGTTGGTCGGGCAGTTATCAATACGTTACACCTAACCTTAACACACTGCGAAGAAACGGGAGTTTTTTGATTGTTACCACTTAATTATATATTCATTAAACATGCGTCACGGTTGACCATCGGTGTATAAATGACGGTAGTTTAGCAATATTTTTGGTGTCTCAATATTATAAACCGTATTTGTAGGTTGCTCCTTCGAGATTGCTGTTTCGAGTGCTTCTTTACGTCTTTTTTACTTATCTCGCTTCTTCTCTAGTGTTTAATCTTTTGCTTCACATGAATTTATCTACAGCTCCAAAACTCTGTTTAATCCCATGAAAAGTTGGACTGATATCCTATTTTATAGTGTGTTTCGAGTTAATAGTGTATAAACAAACTCCAGTTTAAATTTATCTTCATCTACGTTGTTCTTTAAAATAAAATTATCCACTAATAAAATACAAATCTGCTTTTGACTAAGATGGATCAGTTAAAAAGGAAAACTGCATCTAAGTAACTTGGCACTTTGTGGTTCTATGTCCAAATCTCATTTCCG